>NW_024073067.1:0-4496 GCF_014754425.2 Oryx dammah
CTGCAGACACAGCGAGGACGCCAGCGTCATCTGCTCAGGTGGGTCTCAATAAGCTGGGTGTGCTTCTCAGGAGGTGCTTTCTTGCTTATAATGTGATACATTCGTGAAACACTCTACATTTCCCTTTTCCGTGAAAACCTCCTAGTACTTTCCCTACTTAGTATATTAGCTTTTGTCTGGCCCCTGGGTATGTAGATGGGAATTACAACAAAAAAAGATAAAACAAACAGATAGTGACATTTTCCTCCATGCCTCAGTGCAAACCAGGGGCAAAAGAGAGCAGGTCTAGCAGGAGGTCTCTGAGCAGAGATCGTGGGCTGGGGCTGCATGTGACCCCTGTTCTTCCTCCTGAGTCCTGGACCTTAGGAACTGGAAGTACGGTTCTGCTGTGAGCAGGGTGTGGCCCCTGGGTGACCCGCCAGGCAACCCCTTGTCTCCCTTAAGGTCGAGCATGACAGATCACACACGGGCTTGACCTGGAGCTGGAGCCCTGTCTCACTGCCTCAATGGATAAATAAAAGCTGTGAGCCTTGCAATTGACTCTGGATCCACTGTGTCATCAAGACATAGAGTCATTACCTTGATTTTGGAAATAAGAGATGCTGGTCTGTTGGAACTTCTCAGGAGGAGCCTCTTGGGAGGGTTGAGGATGGCTGATGACTCGCCCTCCATGACAGAGCAGATGCACGGAGTGACCCCTTGCCTCGTCTGCATCTTAGCATCACCCTTTGCCCCCATGGAGCCCATTTTGTGTAATGTGTCTGACTTGCATTCTCTCTCCCCCAGCTGCCCAGACCCAGTCCACAGTTGTGCCAGGTGAGTCCTGCTGCCTCTTAACCCCAGGATGTCCTGTCTCCAGCAGTCAGCCCCTTGGCCCCCAACCAGTAGCCCCTGGAGGGAACTGTGGAGGTTTTCCATCTCTCAGTACTGGCCCCCGTCACTCTAGAGGATGTAGATGGTTCCAGATGAGCCATAACACAGGCATTCTGTGGACTGGCTCAGTGATGTCAGGACTTCGTGCCTACACAGTGTCTCCCCAGAGCTTTGGGTGACAGGGTGGTCTGTCCTGGGGTCATTTCTGCTTAAATGCATTCTCTGGACCAACAGTCATGTGTATGAAGAGGGCAGAGCTTTTTCCTGTCCTCCACCCCAGGTGGAGTCTAGGCGATGCTCTTACCAAGAAGTACCCAGTCAGCAGGGCATGCTGATGGCTCTGTGGGCTGTGCCGTCTCCTTAGATGAGTGTGTACCTTTGATGACAAGATCTGGGCTCACAGCAAACTCTCAGAAAAGGCTTCTTCTCCTCGGTGGAGCCCCTCAGATCCCACTGTCCTGTTCCCGGTCACAGGAACGAGACCAACCTTGATTCTACCGACCTTCTTTGTAATCGTGCTCTGTTTCCGCTCCTGACTTGTGGTATCCCACAACCGACTATGCTGAGCATCACTTGGATGCTGCTGCGCTATCAGGGTTCAGTGTCTACATCTTGGCTTAAAGCTCTGTGTTCACCACCCCATTCAATGTCAGGGATTCCATCTACTCATCTGAACTGTGGATCACCACGACCTATCCATTGGAGAATGTGTTAGTTAGGCTGTTTCAGTTTCCATGTGGCAGGATTTCAAGTGACACTCAAGCTGGGCTAGGACCTAGTAACTTTCATGTTCAAGACATTTAGTGATAGTTCTGTCTTCAGGTAGAGCTGGGTCCAGAGGTTCCAGGACTGCTTGTCTTAACCACTTTTTATACCTCTGATTTTTATGTGTTTGGGCTTCATTCTAACTTTCCTTCCTGTCATGGGGGCAGGGGTCAGCTCCAAGTCTACATCCCAACAGGAAGAAAGAGGCTCTTTGTTCTAGACTGCCAGCTGACAAGTCCTGGAGAGACTGGCAGACTCAGGTTTGCCTCCTGAGTCCTGGACCGTGGCCCCTCCAAGGAACTGGGAAGCACGGTCTAGGTACCAGGTCTGCTGTGAGCAGGGCAGTGGAGCCTGTATGACCTGCCAGGCACTGCCTTGTCATGCCCTAAGATCGAGCCTGACAGATCACACATGGGACGTGACCTGAAGCTAGGACCCTGTCTCTGCCTCAGTGGATCCATAAAAACTGTGAGGCTGACGATTGGCTCCGGGTCCACTCTGTCATCAAGACACAGAGTCAATCACCTTGACTTTGGAAATAAGAGATGCTGGCCTGCCAAGACCTCTCAGGAGGGGCATCTTAGAGGCTTGAGGTTGGCAGAGGCTCCGCCCTCCATGGCAGAGCCAGGGTATGGACTGACCCCTCACCTGGTCTGCATCTTAGCATCACCCCTTTGCCCCCGTGGAGCCCACTTTGTACAATGTGTCTGACCTGCCTTTTTTCTCACCCAGTTGCCCAGACCCAGTCCACGCTTGTGCCAGGTGAGTCCTGCTGCTTCTTAACTCCGGGATGTCCCCTCCCCCCAGTAACCCCCAGGTCCCCAACCAATAGCCACAAGAGGGACTGTGGAGGTTTTTGACCTCTCAGTACCTGCTCTGGTCACTCTAGACCACGTAGACGGTTCCAGATGAGCCATACACAGACATCCTCTGGACTGGCTCATTGATTTCAGGACTTCGTGGCTACACAGTTTCTCCCCAGAGCTTTGGGTGACAGGATGGTCTGTCTTGGGGACATTTCGCTTGAACATATTCTCTGGACCAAGAGCTATGTGTATGAAGAGGGCAGAGCTTTTTCCTCTCCTCCACCCCAGATGGAGTCTAGGCGATGCTCTTACCAAGAAGTACCCAGTCAGCAGGACATGCTGATGGCGCTGTGGGCTGTGCCGCCTCCTTAGATGAGTGTGTACTTTTGATGACATGATCTGGGTTCAGAGCAAACTGTCAGAAAAGGCTTCTTCTCCCCGGACTGTGGGTCCCCTCAGATCCCACTGTCTTGTTCCTGGTCATATGAACTAGACCAGCCTTGATTGTACCGACCTTCTTCGTAATCCTGCTCTGTTTCCCGTGCAGATTGGTCGTATCTGCCAAAAGACTATGGTGAGTAACATTCAGATCCTGCTAAACTACCAGCATGCACACCCCAGTCCACAGACATGTGTGCAGTTCCTGCCGCTTGAGATTCTGAGCTCACCACTCATCTACTCCGGACGGTGCCTTCACTTTCCTGAGTTTACCTATGTATTCTGCCATATCGTACTCAAAATGCTTTTGTTTGCAAGTGTTAGGATGGCCACTCACACTCTCTTCATTGGGGCTGGTGCCACGGCCTAAATATCAAGGGTACTGAGCCATAGGTCAAACTTCAGGTACAGCAGGATCCAGAAGTTCCAATACTCTCTGTCCCCACGCACTTTTCTGACCTCTGCTTGGTTTGTTTATGAGCTTCCGTGTCAGGTTTCTTCCTGCCCCGGGGGCACTTGTCAGCCACACGTCTCCTGCCACAGGAGGAGAGTCTTGTTCTCGATGTTGAGCAGAAAGTCCTGGAGGGAGTGTGAAGAGCCTGCTGGTCATAGGTGCCTTCTCCCCAGTCATCTCCAGGTCCTCCAGTGATATCCAACAATTCCAAGGTTGTTTCAGGTTCAAGCCAAAAAAAAAAAAAAAAAAGAAGATTCAGGCTACAGTTTGTGTGTGAAAGTACCTGAATACGTACTGAGTGGAAACGTCTTCCGAATAACCTCGGGCTGATGGAGTGGGTTCCCACGTGGGCTGAATGGCCGAACTTGGCATCTTGGTGGGAACTGGGAAGCTGTGTCAATGGTCTTCTGTGGCAGAGGCTCATTCTACCCCAGAGGTCTGGGATGTAGGTTGCCCACTCAGGCTGTGGGCTTCCCCTCCTCCCACCTGCATGCTGAGACAGGATTCAGTGCCTGAATTGCTGAATGTGGGGATGCCATCAGAAAACCTGCAGAGATAGTCCTCAGTCCACCGTCCAGGTTTCTATCACACAGCCATCGGTCATAAACAGTGATGCACACGCTCAGTCACGTCCTTATGGACTCACTACCTAGACCTCAGCAGCCTTTCCCTGGAAGGATTCTGAATCTCAGTCCTCAATGCCTTTTCCTTCAGGGGAAACAGGAGGGTGACTTTTCCTGTCTCCTTCCAGGAACTGAATCGGGTTTGGCCCTGAGGCTGGTGAATGGAGAACACAGGTGTCAGGGCCGGGTGGAGGTCCTGTACCGAGGCTCCTGGGGCACCGTGTGTGACGACAGCTGGGACACCAACGATGCCAACGTGGTGTGCAGGCAGCTGGGCTGTGGCTGGGCCATTTCAGCCCCAGGAAGTGCCCGGTTCGGTCAGGGCTCAGGGCCCATTGTCCTGGATGAAGTGGGTTGCTCAGGGCATGAGACCTACCTGTGGAACTGCTCCCACAACCCCTGGAACACACACAACTGCGGACACAGCGAGGACGCCAGCGTCATCTGCTCAGGTGGGTCTCAACCAGCTGGGTGTGCTTCTCTGGAGGTACTTTCTTGCTCACATTCTGATCCCCTCGAGAAGCACTCTCTACATTT
>NW_024073068.1:0-4495 GCF_014754425.2 Oryx dammah
CCGGAGAGGGGACTCGGCTGTACCCGGACCGCCGCCCGCGTCCGCTGACATTCGTGGAGCTCGGCTGAGTCACGGGGCGGGCGCCCTCCGCAACGAGCTCTCCCGGGCCAGCCTCAGGGCTGGAAGGTGGCCCGGGCCCCTGGGGGAGCGGGAGGCCTTGCTTCCCCCGGCAGAGGACCGGCTGGAGGTCTGGGTCCGGCTCAGAGGCGCTGCGGTCTCTGGTCCCAGCCCTGGCGCCCCTGCAGGGACCCTATCCCTCCTCCGGGCGCAGCCCTCTGTCCTTGGACAGGCGCCTCTCCTCGCGCACATCCACCGGCCCTCGCTCACGGGCTCGCGCCGCGTCCTCGCGCCGCGTCCTCGCTGTGCCTGCCTCGGCCACCCAGGCCCTGCTGCACCCTTTTGTCCTTCGGGGCCCTCCTCCCTGAAGCGCTCCACTGTCCGCTCCCCCAAACCGCCCCTCCCCCCGGGACTGGGTCCTGTGACTACCATGCTCCCCAGCTCTCTGCCCTGTGCTTGAGGGTGCAGGGCACAGCAGGTGTCAGGGGCTGAAGCGCCAGTGAGGAGAGGGGCTGGGGCGGTATGGGTGTCATCGCCGCCACTGCTCCAGCCTTGGGAAGGGCCCAGCTGACACCAGCCACATCGCAGCGAGGCCTGGGCAGCTCGGGTTCCTGAAAGGACACGGGATTTTCCAGGATGGGGCTCAGGGCAGGTTGGGGTCTGGAGATGGAACCTGAGGTGGAGGCATCCTCTCGCCCCTCTGGAGTTTGGGGGCTCCTGTCCCACCTGGCCCCAGGGCCCCTTGAGCCGACCTGCTCCTGCCTGGGCCCCTCCCTGAGAGGGGTTTCAAAGTGCACAGTGGGAAACCCAGACCTGCAGATGGGCAGGGTAGCCGTCATCACCCTGGCCTGGCAGGATTCCCCCGGGCACCTGGCCCTGGCAGGGAGCCAGGCTTGTGTTCGCTCGCTGCCCGCGGCGCCCGGGGCTGGCTGGCGCTGGGCTCGTGGATCAGACCTGCAGCCTCTGGTGCTGCCTCCTCCGCTGCAGGTCTTGGGTCACCGGGGGCCAGCAGGGCGGGGCCCTGGGGAGGGATTGAGACTGGGCGTGGGCACGCGTCAGCGTCAGCCCTCGAGTTCCTGGCAGGGAGGGTGGGAGCTGGGAGCAGAGGCTCCTGTGAGGGCCCCAGCATCTCCTGGGGACCCCAAGGCTCAGGGAAGTGGGCACCTGGCAAGCAGGGGCGAGGTGCCCAGTGACCTACACCCAGGAGTAGCCCCCGCATGTCAGGTTAGGCCTCCCCAGAGCCTTCCTTGCCCTGCCCCATGGTGCCCCCAGGGATGGCTGGGCTTGTGGAGGTCCTTGGCCTGTGGCCACAGCACAGCAGGAATTCTTCCTCCAGGGTGGCTGAGGCCTCGCTGGGCTCACGCCAGGGGTTGGGGCAGGCTAGGTGGCGGGCACACTCCTCCACTTTTCTGGGAGGGTCTTGGGCGTCACAGTCGGCTCCCTGGACTTGGCCGGCAGAGGATCTGCCTGCGTGCTGCACGCCTCACTGAGGGTGCGTATGTGCCCTGGGGGATGCCTGGTCTGGGGGGTCGGAACCAAGGATCTTTGTGCCCGGCTTGCTCCATCTTCCCAAGCTTTGCGCCTCGGTTTCTCCATCTGTCGGTGTGGACCTCGGTCTGGATACCGGTCTGTCCTGGGGCTTCTGGCTGCTCCCGGTGGGGGGACCAGGTCCCTGGAGTCGGGGACAGCGCCTCCGTCCTCAGGCCTCCCCTGTTCTCTTCTGGACTCAGCAGGAGGGGCCTGGAGGGGACACCCGGCACACTGGCCCGGCCCGTCTCCAGGGACAGGGGTCTGCCCACCCTGCAGGCCGCTGGGTGGGGCACCAGGTGGGGCTGAACCTGCACCGCCTGGCCGTAACCAGATGCCACTCTGGCCACCCGCCCGCCAAGCAGGCCTCCCTCCTCCCAGCAGCTCCTGTGCGGCCGTTGCTATAGCAACGAGGAGGCAGCGGGCCTGTTGCTGCAGTTACTCGCGGAGGTGCCCGGAGGCAGGGCGGGGGTGGGTGGGGCCCTCGGTGTGCACGCGGCAGGCACCTGTCCTGGCCCACATGCCTCCTGGGCTGGCCCTGGGCTGGCTGCTGGCTCAGGGCGGGGGGTGGGGGGGGGGGGGGAGGCTGGCACGGGCTGGGGCGGGCGTGGGGTGCAGACACAGAGCAGGGTGTTCCACACCACAGAGCCCTATTGTCAACCCAGTGAACACAGCAGCATCTGGCCCCGCCCTGGGGGACCAGGGCTTGGGTCCCGGGCCAGAGAGAGCGCCGCTGGGTCAGCGCTCTGAAGTCAGTTTGGGGTAGGGGTGAGGCTGAAGGAACCTTGGTGCCTCTGCAGAAGCTCAGTATGGGTAGGGGTCAGGACGTGCCCTCGGGCGGGCCAGGGGCCCCCAAAGAGCAGCCAGCCCAAGGTCCGCCTCCCCCTTCCACTGCGCCCTCCCTGAGCCAGGAGGGGTGCAGGCGGGAATGGAGGGAAGTCTGGATCCCGGGCACTTCTTTACCGCTCCAGGCAGGCCCCAGGAGGGCTCACCTCGGTGCTCAGCCTGCAGCCGAGTTGCGCTGGGAACCCTGATTAGAGGCCCCAGGCAGGCAGGGCCGCGCCCACCCGAGCCACCTGGGGGGCGGGGTGGGCCAGGGCAGGAGGCACCTGCGTCTCAGGGTCGAGGGGGGCTGTCAGACCCCTGACCAGGTCTTCCTGGAGACTCAGGGCCCAGGGCTACAGCCAGGCCCTCCCCCAACCCAGGCCTCACCTTCTTAGGCCTTTGTGAGGGGGGGAGATTGATGGCATCACAGCTGCAGGGAGGGTGGGAGTCGCAGCCTAGGGCAGACACCCCTGGATCCTCTGAGATCTTCCCCAGGCGGCCCTGCAGGCAGGCAAGGAGCTGGGCGGTGCATGGGTCAGCGTGGGCCGCCCGCTGCCTGATTTGCCCCTGCCGGCCTCCAGCGAGGCACATCTGGACTGGGTGTGGGGACCCGGCTCGCTTGAGCCAGAGAACGCTGACCCTTTCCATTCAAAGAGGCTCCAGAAGGGAGGGGCTGCAATTTCCGTGGGCTCGGGGGGGCCTGGGTGGACCTGTGGCCCCTGGCGGGGCACGCAGGGTTCAGTGGGGCTGGGCTGGCCCTGGGAGGGGTGGGCGTCTGTCTGTGAGGGAGAGGAGGGTTTGGGTGTGTCCTGTCCAGCCCTGGGCAGGTGGCCTCACCCTGCCTGCCCTTTCCAGTGGGTCTTGGCCTTCGAGCTCTTCATCCCGCTCGTCCTGTTTTTCATCCTGCTGGGGCTTCGGCAGAAGAAGCCCACCATCTCTGTGAAGGAAGGTGAGAGGCTCCTGGGGGCCCGGCCGGGAGGGGCGGGCAGGCGGCCCTCACGGCGTCTCACACACCCGTCGGCGTGCACACGGCTGCTCCCGGCACAGGGGTGCCCGTCCCCCGGCGCGGTCCCACGCCCCGCGCCTGGCCGGGCTGGGGTGACCACGGCGCTGGGTCTCACTGTCTCCTCTGTTCTGTTCTGCCCCTCCCCCCGGCCCTGCATGGTCTCTGCCCTCCTTCCGGGCCTGCATGCAGTCTGTAAGTGCGTGGTCGCCCCCCCACCCCCCAACCCCGGCTGGCCCGGGCCACCTCGGGAGCCCTGCGGGGCCTCCTGGTGAAGCTTGCGCCCTCCCCCGCCCCTCGCTTGCACTAACGGCGTCTCCTGGCCAGCTGGGTCCTGCAGGGCCCCTGCCTGCTGTCAGGAACAGCTGGCTCGGTGGGGTGGGGTGGGGTGGGGTGGGGAGAGGTCAAGGCTGGAGCCCCTGGACCTCAGTGGCTCCCCAGTCAGGCTCCCCGGTGTCACCCAGGGTGGGGTTGCCTGGCCCTGCTGTGCAGGGCTGCAGCACCTGGCCGCTGTCCACTCAGACCTAGTGGGCTCCTGCGTTCACTCTACTAACCAGCTGGCCAGAGAGGTCAGAGGTCACTGCCCGGTAGGGGCCCCCTGTGCTCCTGAACCCTGGGGGCAGTGCCGCCTCGTGGTCTTAGGGAGGCAGTCAGAGCGCTGGCCTTGGCTGGCGGAGGGAAGAGGGACGCTCTGGCAGTTGTGGGGAAGGGATGGTGAGATGCCCTTTGACCTCTGACCTGCCGGGGTCATCTGCACTAGAACACTCAGCCGTCTGTTTCCTGTCTGCTGCCTGCAGCTGCTTTTCTTCCTGACTTTCTCTAAATCTCTCTTCTCGGCCTCTGTCTCTTCCCCTCCCCACCGACCCCGCCCCTCCCCGGCCCTGGGCCCTCTCGTCTGCCCCCCAGCCTTCTACACGGCGGCGCCCCTCACCTCCGCCGGCATCGTGCCGGTCATGCAGTCGCTGTGCCCTGATGGCCAGCGGGACGAGTTCGGCTTCCTTCAGTATGCCAACTCCACGTGAGTGCCCCGCCCCCGGCCTGGGCCCCGCCCCCGGCCGCCCCGCCCTGGGCCTGGGCCCCGCC
>NW_024073069.1:0-4494 GCF_014754425.2 Oryx dammah
TTGTGCACATTGGGAATGGTGGTACCACGGCTGGAGTTCCTCTCGAAATTCCTGCGGAGAGCGCCTCCTCCGAGATGCGCCAGAATAGCCAGGAATCCTTTCCCGATGAAGCAGGGAATGGAACCCTCATCTCGAGCTTGAGGAGGAAACGGGGCTCCTCTTGATGTGGGCGGGACCCTCGGGGTTCCTCTCGAGTGGAGGCGGGTATATAGGGGAACTTCTTGAGTTGCAGCAAGGGTGTGAAGGACCCTTTCGAAGATCCAGAGGGAAGGTGTGATTTGCCTCGAGACGCCTCAGCGGAAACGGGCCTCATTTCACCTGGAGGGGAGAACCTCGAGGATTTTCTCGAGTTTTTGCGGGACCTTCTCGAGTTACGACGTAGACCTCTGGGACCCTCCCTTGTGGCCTCAGGAAAGGCCAGTCTCCATGCGAGTTGCGAGTGGCCTGTCGGGAATCCTCTGAATTCCGTGCCATGGCATAAGTCGTCGTCTGGAGTCTATGACGTATCCTGTGGATTCCTCTCCACTGCTGGCATGGATCTTGGGATACTTCCGGAGGCAACCACAGGGGAGTCTGTCCTAGTCTCGAGTGGGGCATGAACGTCTGCATTCCTCATGAGCTGGAGCAGCCGCGGCAGGCTTCCCGTCGCCTTGATACAGGGATCAGCGGCATTCAATGGAGGCTTTCCCACGAGGGTTTCCCACAGGGCTGTCACACTTGCCACTGTGGTGTGAGTCGATCCTCGGCGTGCATGTCGACGCAGTGCAGGGAAATCAGGTTCTTCTGCAGTGGACTGAGACATTTTGTGCACATTGGGAATGGTGGCACCACCGCTGGAGTTGCTCTCGAATTTCATGTGGAGAGCGCCTCCTCCGAGATGCACCACGAAAGCCGGGAATCCTTTCCCGACGAAGCAGGGAATGGATCCCTCATCTAGAGCTATGAGGAGGAAACGGGGCTCCTCTTCATGTGGGCGGGACCTCGGGGTTCCTCTCGAGTGGAAGCGGGTATGTAGGGGAACTTCTTGAGTTGCAGCAAAGGTGTGAAGGACCCTTTCGAAGATCAAGAGGGAAGGTGTTATTTGCCACGAGACGCATCAGCGGAAACGGGCCTCATTTCACCTAGAGGGGAGAACCTCGTGGATTTTCTGGAGTTGTGGCGGGACCTTCTCGAGTTACGACGTTGACCTCTGGGACCCTCCCTTGTGGCCTCAGGAAAGGCCACTCTCCATGTGATTTGTGAGCAGCCTGTCGGGAATCCTCTGCAGTCGGTAACGGGGCCTAAGTCCTCGTTTGGAGTCTATGACGGAACCTGAGGATTACTCTCCAGGCCTGAGATGGATCTAGGGTAATTCTGGAGGCACCACAGGGGAGTCTGTCCTAGTCTCGAGTGGGGACATGCACGTCCGCATTCCTCACGAGCTGGAGCAGCCATGGCAGGCTTCCTGTCGCCTTGATACAGGGATCTGTGGCATTATATGGAGGCTTTTCCTCGAGGGTTTCCCCCAGCGCTGTCACACGTGCCACTGTGGTGTGAGTCGAGCCTCGACGTGCAAGTCAAGGCAGAGCGGGGAAATCAGGTTCTTCTGGAGTGGACTGAGATATTTTGTGCACATTGGGAATGGTGGCACCAGCCCTGGAGTTACTCTCGGCTTTCCTGTGGAGAGGGCCTCCTCCGAGATGCGCCAGGAAAGCCGGGAATCCTTTCCCAAAGAAGCAGGGAAAGGAACCCTCATCTCGAGATATGAGGAGGAAACAGTGCTCCTCTTGATGTGGGCGGGACCATCGGTGTTCCTCTCGAGTGGAGGCGGGTATGTAGGGGAACTTCTTGAGTTGCAACAAAGGCTTGAAAGTTCCTTTCGAAGATAAGAGGGAAGGTGTGATTTGCCTCGAGTTGCCTCAGTGGAAAATGGCCTCATCTAGCCTGGAGGGGAGAATCTCGTGGATTATCTCGAGTTGTGGCGGGACCATCTCGAGTAACGACATTGACCTCTGGGACCCTCCCTTGTGGCCTCAGGAAAGGCCAGTCTCCATGCTAGTTTCTAGGTGCTTGTTGGGAATCCTCTGCATTCCGTGCCATGGCCTAAGTCCTCGTCTGGAGTCTATGACGGAACCTGAGGATTCCTCTCCACTGCTGACATGGACATTGTGGTATTTCCGGAGGCACCACACGGGAGTCTGTCCTAGTCTCGAGTGGGAAATGCACGTCCGCATTCCTCACTAGCTGGAGCAGCCGCAGCACGCTTCCCGTCGCCTTGATACAGAGATCTGCGGCATTGCATGGAGGCTTTCCCACGAGGGTTTCCCACAGGGCTGTCACACGTGCCACTGTGGTGTGAGTTGATCCTCGCTGTGCAAGTCTACGCAGTGCAGTGAAATCAGGTTCATCTACAGTGGACTGAGATTTTTGTGCACATTGGGAATGGTGGCACCACCGCTGGAGTTCCTCTCGAATTTCATGTCGAGAGCCACTCCTCCGAGATGCGTGAGGAAAGCCGGGAATCCTTTCCCGACGTAGTAGGGAATGGAACCCTCATCTAGAGCTATGAGGAGGAAACGGGGCTCCTCTTGATGTGGGCGGGACCCTCGGGGTTCCTCTCGAGGGGAGGCGGGTATGTAGGGAACTTCTTGAGTTGCAGCTAGGGTGTGAAGGACCCTTTCGAAGATCAAGAGGGAAGGTGTGATTTGCCTCGAGACGCCTCAGCGGAAACGGGCCTCATTTCACCTGGAGGGGAGAACTTCGTGGATTTTCTCGAGTTGTGGCGGGATCTTCTCGAGTTACGACGTTGACCACTGGGACCCTCTCTTGTGGCCTCAGGAAAGGCCAGTCTCCATGCAAGTCGAGAGCTGCCTGTCGGGAATCCTCTGCAGTCGGAACCGGGGCCTAAGTCCTCGTGTGGAGTCTATGACGGAAACTGAGGATTCCTCTCCAGTGCTGACATGGACCTTGGGGTACTTCTGGAGGCACCACAGGGGAGACTGTCCTAGTCTCGAGTGGGGACATGAAGGTCCGCTTTCCTCATGAGCTGGAGCAGCCATGGAAATCTTCCCGTCGCCTTGATACAGGGATCTGTGGCATTATATGGTGGCTTTCCCACGAGGGTTTCCCACAGGGCTGTCACACGTGCCACTGTGGTGTGAGTCGATCCTCGGTGTGCAAGTCTACGCAGTGCAGGGAAATCAGGTTCTTCTGCAGTGGACTGAGATATTTTGTGCACATTGGGAATGGTGGCACCACCCCTGGAGTTCCTCACGAATTTCCTGTGGAGAGCGCCTCCTCCGAGATGTGCCGGGAAAGCAGGGAATCCTTTCCCGACGAAGTAGGGAATGGAACCCTCATCTAGAGATATGAGGAGGAAACGGGGCTCCTCTTGATGTGGGCGGGACCCTCGGGGTTCCTCTTGAGTGGAGGCGGGTATGTAGGGGAACTTCTTGAGTTGCAGCAAGGGTGTGAAGGACCCTTTCGAAGATCAAGAGGGATGGTGTGATTTGCCTCAAGACGCCTCAGCGGAAACGGGCCTCGTTTCACCTGGAGGAGAGAACTTCGTGGATTTTCTCGAGTTGTGGCGGGATCTTCTCGAGTTACGACGTTGACCACTGGGACTCTCTCTTGTGGCCTCAGGAAAGGCCACTCTCCATGCGAGTTGCGAGTGGCCTGTCGGGAATCCTCTGCAGTCGGTACCAGGGCCTAAGTCCTCGTGTGAAGTCTATGACGGAACCTGAGGTTTACTCTCCAGTGCTGACATGGATCTTGGGGTACTTCCGGAGGCACCACAGGGGAGACTGTCCTAGTCTCGAGTGGGGAAATGCACGTCCGCATTCCTCACGAGGTGAATCAGCCGCGGCAGGCTTCCCGTCGCCTTGATACAGGGATCTGCGGCATTCCATGGAGGCTTTCCCACGAGGGTTTCCCACAGGGCTGTCACACGTGCCACTGTGGTGTGAGTCGATCCTCGGTGTGCAAGTCTACGCAGTGCAGGGAAGACAGGTTCTTCTGCAGTGGACTGAGACATTTGGTGCACATTGGGAATGGTGGCACCACCGTTGGAGTTCCTCTCGAATTTCCTGTGCAGAGCGCCTCCTCCGAGATGCGCCCGGAAAGCCGGGAACCTTTTCCCGACGAAGCAGCGAATGGAACCCTCATCTAGAGCTATGAGGAGGAAACGGGGCTCCTCTTGATATGGGCGGGACACTCGGGGTTCCTCTCGAGTGGAGGCGGGTATGTAGGGGAACTTCTTGAGTTGCAACAAGGTTGTGATACTCCCTTTCGAAGTTCAAGAGAGAAGGTGTGATTTGCCTCGAGACGCCTCAGCGGAAAAGGGCCTCATCTAGCCTGGAGGGGAGAACCTCGTGAATTTTGTAGAGTTGTGGCAGGACCTTCGCGATTTAAGACGTTGACCTCTGGGACCCTCCCTTGTGGCCTCAGGAAAGGCCAGTCTCCATGCTAGTTTCTAGGCCCTTGTCGTAATTCCTCTGCATTCCATGCCATGGCCTA
>NW_024073070.1:0-4485 GCF_014754425.2 Oryx dammah
TTGGAGAAATGTCTATTTAGTTCTTTGGCCCATTTTTTGATTGGGTCATTTATTTTTCTGGAATTGAGCTGCATAAGTTGCTTGTATATTTTTGAGGTTAGTTGTTTGTCAGTTGCTTCATTTGCTATTATTTTCTCCCATTCAGAAGGCTGTCTTTTCACCTTGCTTATATTTTCCTTTGTTGTGCAGAAGCTTTTAATTTTAATTAGATCTCATTTGTTTATTTTTGCTTTTATTTCCAGAATTCTGGGAGGTGGATCCTAGAGGATCCTGCTGTGATTTATGTCGGAGAGTGTTTTGCCTATGTTCTCCTCTAGGAGTTTTATAGTTTCTGGTTTTACGTTTAGATCTTTAATCCATTTTGAGTTTATTTTTGTGTGTGGTGTTAGAAAGTGATCTAGTTTCATTCTTTTACAAGTGGTTGACCAGTTTTCCCAGAGACACATGTACCCCAATGTGCATCGCAGCACTGTTTATAATAGCCAGGACATGGAAACAACCTAGATGTCCATCAGCAGATGAATGGATAAGAAAGCTGTGGTACATACACACAATGGAGTGTTACTCAGCCATTAAAAAGAATACATTTGAATCAGTTCTAATGAGGTGGATGAAACTGGAGCCGATTATACAGAGTGAAGTAAGCCAGAAAGAATAATACCAATACAGTATACTAACACATATATATGGAATTTAGAAAGATGGTAATGATGACCCTGTATGCGAGACAGCAAAAAAAGACACAGAGACACAGATATGTAGAGCGGACTTTTGGACTCTGAGAGACAGGGAGAGGGAGAGGGTGGGATGATTTGGGAGAATGGCATTGAAACATGTATACTATCATGTAAGAAACGAATCGCCAGTCTATGTTTGAGGCAGTATACAGGATGCTTGGGGCTGGTGCACGGGGATGATCCAGAGATATGATATGGGGTGGGAGGGGGGAGGGGGTTCATGTTTGGGAACTCATATATAGCCGTGGTGGTTTCATGTCAATGTATGGCAAAACCAATACAGTATTGTAAAGTAAAATAAAGTAAAAATAAAAAAAACATCAGTTCAGTGCTCAGCCTTCTTTATGGTCCAACTCTGACATCCATACATGACTACTAGAAAAACTGTAACTTTTAATACAGGGACCTTTGTCAACCAAGTGATGTCTCTGCTTTCTGATACACTGTCTAGGTTTGGTATAGTTTTCTTCCCACGAGCAAACGTCTTTTAATTTCATGACTGCAGTCTCAGTCCTTGGTGATTTTGGAGCTCAAGAAAATAAAGTCTGTCGCTGTGTTCATTTCCCCCCCATCTATTTCCCATGAAGTGATGGGATCAAATGCTATGATCTTAGTTTTTTGAATGTAGAGGCTTTTTTTTTTTTCTTTACTTTATTTTAGTTTACAATACTGTATTGGTTTTGCCATACATTGACATGAATCCACCACGGGTGTATATGAGCTCCCAATCCTGAATCCCCCTCCCCCCTCCCACCCCATATTATCTCTCTGGATCATCCCCATGCACCAGCCCCAAGCATCCTGTATCCCGTATCGAACATAGACAGGCACTTTTTTTCTTACATGATAGTATACATGTTTCAATGCCATTCTCCCAAATCATCCCACCCTCTCCCTCAACTTTTTCACTCTCCTCTTTCACTTTCATCAAGAGGATCTTTAGTTCATCTTTGCTTTCTGCCCTAAGGGAGGTGTCATCTTCATACTTGAGGTTATTGATATTTCTCCTGGCAATCTTGATTCCAGCTTGTGCTTCATCCAGCCCAGCATTTTGTATGATGTACTCTGCATAGAAGTTAAATAAGCGGGGTGACAATATACCACCTTTACTTACTCCTTTCCCTATTTTGAACCAGTTCATTTTTCCATGTCTAGTTCTTACTGTTGTTGCTTGTTGGTTTGCTGCTTCTCCATCTACTAGAAACCCAAATTCCTCTCATCTCGTTACCTTCAAAATTGTCTCAATATCTGGACTGTATCCATTTAGAAGCTTTTCCACTAGTACCCCCCCCCCCCCCCAAATATCTTGTGCTAATTTACACTACAGCTGTTAATTCAGTAAACTCTATCAGGCCCTTTTTTGAAATGACATTTGGTGTGTTTTCAGACTTTCTTAGTACACCCAGGGAATGAAGCTCCATCAATCATTCATTCCACCAGTCAACTATCGGGTATTTTTCCCTAAATAAATAAATGATGGGTGACACAGAATCCATTGATAATTTATTAGTATAATTTGTTGAACCACAGTATAATAATAATAAAGTAAATAAATCATACACTTACTCGATCTATTAATAATAATAAGTAAGTAAACATTATGGCAATAAGTAAATAACACTTCAGCTAATAATGT
Organism: Oryx dammah; assembly: GCF_014754425.2. Lineage (NCBI taxonomy): Eukaryota > Metazoa > Chordata > Mammalia > Artiodactyla > Bovidae > Oryx > Oryx dammah. Next base: position 2,374 of record NW_024073070.1, read on the forward strand.
GCACTCTGCTTTCCAGGGAAAACTTGAGTGCCTTGGCTATGCAGACATCCATGCACACCAGTACTGCATGACATTAAATATTTCCCAACCTCCCTCAAGATCAGTTTATTTACATAGTTGTAATTAGAGATAAAAACTATACCTCCCTCAACATTTTGCTATGAAAACAGCAAAATGCCTAATATAAGGCACATTACATGCTCAGTCCTATGGAAATATGAGCCCCCATATATCTGATAAGGGGTAAATTTCCAAAATATATAAGAAACTTCTACAACATAATAGCAAAAAATTTAGCAGCCTTTATTTCAAATATGCAAGGGACTTGAATAGAGCTCTGTTTACATAGACATACTGAAAAGGAGTTTAATACTGCTACTGATCATCAGGGATGTGAAAATCAAACACACAATGACATATCACTTCACACCTGGTAGAACGACTGTAATCAGAAAAGTAAGAAATCCTAGCAAATTTGGTGAGATTGTGAAGAAAATAAGAATACCTTTACTTGTTCGTGGGATGGTAAATGGTTCAACCGTTATGAAAAGTATGAAGGTTACTCAAAAGTTAAAAAATAGAAAACAGAGCTACCATATGTATATTACCCATTCACATTAGTGTATTTATCCAAGTTAATTTAAATCAGGATCTCCAAGACATATTAGCACTTTCAAGTTCACTGCAGCAGTACCCACAATAGCCAAGATGTGTTAACAACCTAAATGTCCATCAACAGATGAATGGATAAATAAACTGTAGTATATACATACAATGGATTATTATTCCTCCTTAAAAAGAAGGAAATCCTGTCATGAGACAACATGGATCAACCTGGAAGACATTATGCCAGGAGAAGTAAGCCAGACACAGGAGGACAAATCCTGCATGAATCCCCTTATATGAGGTATTGAAAACAGTCAAACTCATGGAAGTAAAAGGGCACATGGTCATATGCCCGGAGTAAATTGTGATTCAAGAGACAGATGTACCCCGGTGTTCATTGCATACAGCCGCTATGGAGAACAGTATGGAGATCCTTAAAAAACTAGGAATAAAACTACCGTATGGCCCAGCAATCCCTAGGGATACCTCTCTGGGCATATGCCCTGAGAAAATTGCAATTCAAAAAGGCTTATGTACTCCAGTGTTCGTTGCATCGCTGGTTCCAACAGCCAGGAGGTGGAAGCAACCTAGATGTCCGTCAACAAATGAATGGGTAAAGAAGTTGTTGTACATATATACAATGGAATGTCACTCGGCCATAGAAAGGAGCAGATAGGAGTTCAGTTTAAGTGAGGCGGACAAATCTAAAGCCTGTTATACAGAGTGAATCTGTCAGAAAGAGAGAAACAAATATCACATTTTAACACATATATATGAAATCTAAAAACGTGGTGCTAATGAACCTATTTGCAGAGCAGGTATAGAAATGCAGATGTAAAGTACAGGACTTCTGAACACAGAAAGAGAAAAAGAGGGCAGGATGAATTGAGAGAGTAGCCTTGAAATATATGCATTGCCATGTGTGAAAGAGATGGCCAAAGGAAAGCTGCTGAACAGCACAGGGAGCTCAGCCTTGTGCTCTGTGATGATCTAGAAGGATGGGATAGGGGGCCATGGGGTGAAAGTGAGGCTCAAGGTAGAGGGGATATATGTGTACTTAAAGCTGATCCATATTATTGTATGGCAGAAGGCAACACAACATTGTGGAGCAGTTATCCTCCAATTAAAAATAAATTTCAGAAGAAGAAATGTGAGCTCTTCAGTTCAGTTCAGTTCAGTCGCTCAGTCGTGTCTGACTCTTTTCGACCCCATGAATCGCAGCACGCCAGGCCTCCCTGTCCATCACCAACTCCCAGAGTTCACTCAGACTCACGCCTAAAAGGCAGCAAAACTAATACGAATTATGAATAACTCCTCACAATAACTAGATAATGTGAACCGTGCCCCAAAATGTGATTACAATAGGATTGTTTAGATTGAGGGCCCCCTCCCTAAGACCCTTGCCCAGCTCTCCTCTGTCTTCAAGCTGACATCACTAGTAATTCAAAGGCTTCAATTCAAAGCAATTTCAGAATCCACACCTTCTTGCTAGTAAGAAAGGTCCTC
>NW_024073071.1:0-4484 GCF_014754425.2 Oryx dammah
TGTTATGCCCAGAGTCCGAGTCCCCAAAACTGAGAGAATAAGATGTCCACAGCAATGCAAAAGCATGAAGGGGTTTTATTTCTAGCTCAAGCTAGGGCTCCCACCACATCCAATGCAGTGGAGTGGAGCAAGAGCCCCGATCCCAGATTTACAGCAGTATTTATAGGTTTAGAACAAAGACAGAGAGTTGGCAAGGGCTGATTGGCTGCAGGAGTTTCCTGGTATTTACTAATTGGCTAGTCTTTATTGGCTGCAGGGGTTTCCTGGTATTTACTAATTGGCTATTGGCTGCAGGGGGATGTCTTTTAGAGGTTACGGGGAGTATGCTGATTAGACAAGTCCTGGCATCTGTGGGGATGACCTCACTGGGCAATGACTCAGCTTTTCCCATGAGTCCTACCTTAGTCCCTGAAGCCTATCATGGTGTTTGTTAGGTCCCAACAGTCCCCCCTGTCCTTTGATCATGGAGAGGAATCCTCCTCTTCATTCTGAGACATTGCCTGATATTGTTGTCTCAGCATCATCACTTGAACTGTACTGATATGTTCTTTTTACAAAGGTCCAAGGTCGAAGAATAAATCTGGCCACCAAGTATTGGTGGTGGTGGGGGGGGGTTCCAGTAGTCGAATTGAGTACCTCATGGGTTAGTCCATTACGAAGCATCCAGGTGATCTTAGCAGGTTGATGTGGGTTAGCACCAGCAGTTCCAGAGTGGAGAAGGAGGGCCACCAACAGGAGAGTCAGGGGGATTCGTCTGGGGCCAGCTAGCAGACGAGCTTCATTTTTAAGGGGTTGGTGGGATGCGGCAGTGCCTTCCATTCTTTTGGGGCCTTTTCTTGTTCCTCTGGGGTGGCACGACGCACGTGGTTGCAGTGCACCCAGGGTCCAATTCTGTCCACCTTTAGGGCAGTGGGGGTGGTAAGGAGAACAACATAGGGACTCTTCCATCTTGGCTGTAAGGTTTTTGACTGGTGTCTCTTAATCCAGACCCAATCTCCTGGTCCCATATGATGGGACGGGATTGTTCCTTTACTCTGGCCCTCATGAACTTCTCGTATCAGTGACCAGATATGTTTATGCACTTTACTTAAAGCCAGCATCTCTTATTGGAATGTGCGTAGCGAGAGAGATGGTTTAGTTTTTCCCTCAAACACTGAACAAATGGTGGGTGGACTTCCATATACAATTTCAAAGGGAGTCAAACCTAGTTTATAGGGGGTATTGTGCGCCCGAAAAAGCGCAAAGGGAAGGAGGGTTACCCAGTCCCCGCCAGTCTCTATTGCCAGCTTTGTTAAAGTTTCTTTTAGGGTCCGATTCATTCTTTCTACTTGTCCTGAGCTCTGGGGACTGTACTCGCAATGTAGCTTCCATTTGGTCCCCAGGGCTGAGACCAGTCCTTTAACAGTTTTGCTCACAAATGCAGGTCCATTATCAGAGCCAATAGATGCCGGCAGCCCAAACCTAGGTATTATCTCTTCTAGGAGCTTCTTAGCCACTATTATTGCTGTCTCCTTTTTAGTGGGGTAAGCTTCTACCCACCCAGAAAATGTATCAACCAAAACTAACAGGTAACGATAGCCATACTTGCCTGGCCTTACCTCTGTAAAATCTATCTCCCAATGCTGTCCCAGCCTTTCCCCCGGTATCTTACACCCGTCTGCTGTTCTTTTCCTGGTCTCATCATCTGACAGGCCTTGCACGTACGGACTATGTCCTGTATGGTTTTCTTTTGTCGGGGAAACCGCAGCTACGCTGCTTGTAGAAGTGTCAAAGTCTTTTTCTCTCCCAAATGGGTGGTTTGATGTAAATGGGTACAGAGATGTCTGCCCAGGTCGGCAGGAAGCAACAGGTTGTCATTCTGGTCCTGATACCATCCATCCTTGCCCGCAGGGCGGTTGGTGTTATCCTTCATCCAGCTTAAATTGGAGGGGGAGTATATGGGGCTTGGGGGGAGAGTCCCCATCCCCGGCGGTGGTAATCCTACAGCCAGCACATGAGCTTGGCAGTATCCAGCGGCCACCTCGTGGGCTGCTGCATCGGCAGCACAGTTGCCTCAGGCCCTGGCATCTTCTCCTTTCTGGTGTCCTGGGACATGTACTATGGATACCGCCCGGGGCAAGTGGACTGCTGCCAAGAGTATGCGTATTTCAGGTAGGTTCTTAATCTCTTTTCCCTCTGCCATCAAGAACCCCTGTTCTTTAATATAGGGCCTTGAATATGCATGGTGCCGAATGCATACCGGCTGTCAGTGTAAATGGTGATCTTTTTTCCTTTTGCCCTCTCTAGTGCTTGTATCACAGCTATCAATTCTGCTTTTTGGGCGGATGTTCCAGGGGGCAAAGCCTCGGCCCAGATGACCCTCCCAGCGTCATCTACTATGGCTGCCCCCACTTTTCTCTATCCATCCTTTATATAACTGCTCCCATCTGTGAACCATATCAGCTCACTGTCCTTTAATGGAATGTTGCTGAGGTCTCTTCGCATGGCGGTTACCTCAGCCAATACTTCAACAGTCATGGAGAGGCCCATCCTCCTCTGGGATGGGCAAGAGAGTAGCAGGATTTAGAAAACAAGGTGTCTGAAAGTGTATCTGGGGAGCATCTAACAGCAGGGCTTGGTAATGGGTTAAGCAAGCGTTAGAAATCCACTTACCCGGTGGCTGTTTGAGGATCCCTTCTATGGCATGGGGAGTGTAGACAGGGAGGCGCTGGTCCATAAGTCAACTTGTCAGCATCATGGACAAGGAGAGCAGCGGCCGTGATGATACAGAGACAGGGCGGCCATCCAGCAGCTACCGGGTCCAGCCATTTAGAGAGGCATGCTACAGGCTGCCTCCAAGGTCCCCATTGCTGTGTCAGGACTCCCCTTCCAACTCCCTGCTTTTCATCCACAAACAGTTGAAATGGCTTAGCCGGGTCAGGGAGAGCTAGGGCCAGGGCTTCTAGCAATGCCCGCCTGAATTCCTGAAATGCCCGCCTCATTGGCTCAGTCCAAGTCCAGTTCTTATTTTCTCTACTTCCTTCACATAGAGGCTGGGCCTTTTCAGCAAACCCCAGGATCCATAGCCTGCAGTACCCAACAGTCCCTAAAAACTCCCTCACTTGCCGAGGAGTCGTTGGCTCGGGGATCTGTAAAATAGTCTCTTTCATAGCCTGAGTCAACCATCTTTGCCCCTGTTTTATTTTGTACCCCAAGTAAATGACTTCCTGTTTAGCAATTTGGGCCTTCTTTGCACTTGCCCGGTACCCCAATGTCCCCAAAGTCTGAAGGAGGTCGCTGGTGGCCTCTAGGCATACCTCCTTGGTAGTAGCAGCCAGCATGAGGTCATCCACATATTGCAATAGGACAACATCGGGGTGGCTAGTCTGGTACTCACAGAGGTCCTCACCTAGAGCCTCGTTGAACAACGTTGGTGAGTTTTTAAATCCCTGTGGAAGGCGAGTCCAGGTCAGCTGTCCTACAGTTTGACTGTCTTCGTCAGTCCGTTCGAATGTGAAGATCTCTTGGCTCTGGGGGGCCAGAGGCAAACCGTTTGTTGACTTCACAAAGATCTTGGACGGGTCTAAAGTCCATTCCCCTGGGCTTTTTCACAGGCAGCAGGGGAGTATTCCATGGGGACCAGCACTTTTTAAGAATCCCTACCTTCAGGAGGCACTGTATGTGTGGTGTGATTCCTTGCCAGGCCTCCTGACTCATGGGGTACTGCTTTACCTTCACAGGGGTAGCATTTGCTTTTAACGACACCTGCGGTACCTGCGGGGGCAAGGGTGGCTGCATATATGGGGGAGGTGAGATTTCAGTGTCTAAGTCAATCAGGCTAGGATATAAAGAGGATTCCTGGAGTATCAGCTTCTTCTTCTGACTCTCCCGATCTTCTTGGTCAGTCATTACAGACAAAGGGGTGGAAGAGCTTTGACCCATAATGACGGAGCTCACAATGAACACACACACACAAAACCAAAAATGGCGCCGGCACACAAAGAAAGGCGACAGACAGAAGACAAACAAATATTGGCCGAAAACACAGAACTAGGTCTATCCCGGGTTACTGTTGTCTTGCTTCCCAATGTTATCTCACTGAAGGGCGTCCACTGCCCACCAGATTCAGAGTCGGGAGAGACGTTCCTTCTCAATCCCTCACAGAACCAGCTGCCTTCCAGCGCGAATGCTGGGCCCCGGTCTTATGCTGGCTGCCAGTTGCCTTCCAGCGCACTCACTGGGCCTCGGTCTTACACTGGGTAGGACGACTAATTCACCTCTGATTAGGCCTAACAAGAGCCAGCTGCCTTCCAGTGCGTGTGCTGGGCCTCAGCCTTACGCTGGACTTAACCAGACTTAACACCGGTGTTCAGATATCTTTCCTCCTAGTGAGGAAACCCCTTCTACCGGGAGAGTGTTATTCTTCCCAGTTAAAGGGATCCCGGACGAGCCCCCAAATGTTATGCCCAGAGTCCGAGTCCCCAAAACTGAGAGAATAAGATGTC
>NW_024073072.1:0-4483 GCF_014754425.2 Oryx dammah
TTTTAATCAATCTGGACATTCTCTTAACCTACCAGGAGCATATAAAGATGTCTTGTGTTCATTCAGATCTGACTTCCCCATAGCCTCTGCCTCTACTGGTAGTACCCTGGTGGGGTCTGTAAGGTTATCATGAAATTCACAGATGTCATGAAGTAGCTGCTGATGCATAAAAGTTTTAAGAGTGGAAAATGCAATTAAAAAGCATTGTGAGAGCTACAGACTTGATTTCCTACTGCTATTACACTTTTGAGAAGATACACTGTAAAGGGTTAGAACTGTTCTGGGCTGGCCTGGTCTTTTTAAAATTCACAAATAGAAGCAAAAGTTCTGATCAAGTTTTTATGGTTTAGTATGAAAAACAGTTCAAACAAAAAGTAGAAGGACTATGAATGAATGCCCATATAAACATTGCTCAGATTCAACAGTTATCCCCACATGGCCAATTTTGTTTCATTTATACTTCAATCCATTGCCCTCCCATTTATATCTCTAAAAGATAATAAATTTTAAATATATATATAAACACAATACTATTATCTCAGATAAAAATTAATAATATCTTAACATAAATTATTGAATCAGTATGCAATTTCTTTGTTCAGATGATGGTGACCAGCATTTGATAGCACCTCAGTCTAAACTTTTTTAAATCAAAATTAAAATTTGATTGGGTAATCTGGCTTCACATTGCAAGATGATTTTGGAGTTTTTCTGAGCTATCTGTAGCCTGGAAAATAGCCAACATCAAAATTGTATAGTTTTTCAGTTTAAATTCAACCAAAGTCTTGGTAGGCAAAGCCAAATAATCTAAGCTCTCTTCTCCTTACCATTCTTAAGCTAAAGAGCTGTAATACTTTAAAGGCTGGGAATAATAATATCTAATAAAAATGACTAACTGCCAGTGACAACCAATGATAACGACACCTTAAGAACAAGTTATCAGCATGAGTATGGTTCCTTTTTAAATCACACTTAATTGTAGAGTCTACAGAATATTTGAAGCTCATTCAATGTGCAAAATTCTAGGTGCATACATAGAAAACCAATATAAAATATGTAAAAAAAAAATATGTACCCTGAGTTAGAGGAGAACTTTCGCAATAAATAAATAAATAAATAATTTTAGCAGTGAAAGCTTATACAAGTTAATACCTAAAATAACTCCTATGACTTCAAAGGATAGCCTTTAGGTCTTCTTGGAAATGTCCTGGTTTAAGTAAGAGGGCTCTGAATCTCTATTTCCTAGCCTTCTTGCAGCATTGTCTTATCCTTCATGATACCTTTCTTCTGTCTGGCTCCCTTTTTATTATTTCCCAGTTCAGCAAGGGTCAGGGCTGTCTGTCAGTTCTTGGCTTCCTTACATTTCCGTCCACCAGGTGTCGCTGTGAAGCCAGATTCAAACGTGGTCCTTCCCTCTAAGACCTTCCACACTGTGTTTCCCTTTAATCGGAATTCCTTACTTCATCTCCAAAACTCATACCTTGTTCCTGGCTGTGGAACTAAAATTGTTAATTGTTCAGTCGTGTCCAACTCTTTGTGACCCTGTGGACTGTAGTCCACCTTGCTTCTCTAACCACGGAATTCTCCAGGCAAGAATAGCGGAGTGGGTAGTCATTCCTTTCTCTAGGGGATCTTCCAGACCCAGGGATCCAACTCAGGTCTCCTGCACTGCAGGCAGATTCTTTACCATCTGAGCCACCACGGAAGCCCTGGGGTCACAGAGAGTCGGATGCGACTGAGTGACTAACACAACAATAACAATGGAACTGAAATGAATTATATTTTGCTCCTTTTATTCAGTAAAGTGCTTTCTAAAAATCTATCATTTAAAAAAAGTACTAAAAGATCAGATTTCAAACACTTCTCACATATATTTCTACATGAAATTCGATAAACATGGAAGTTAACACATTGTAAATCAACTTTACTTCAACAAAATTTTTGAAAATTAAACAATTTTAAAATTAAAAAATTAAGAAATTATATAAACAATGGAATATTACTCAGCTACGAAAGGAATACATTTGAGTCAGTTCTAATGAGGTGGGTGAACCTAGAGCTTATTATACACAGTGAAGTAGGTCAGAAAGAGAAAGACAAATACTGTACAGTAAGTGAAAAGGAAATAAAAGCCTCTTGATGAAAGTGAAGGAGGAGAGTGAAAAAGTTGGCTTAAAGTTCAACATACAGAAAACTAAGATTATGGCATCTGGTCCCATCACTTCATGGGAAATAGGTGGGGAAACAGTGGAAACAGTGTCAGACTATTTTTCTGAGTTCCAAATTCACTGCAGATGGTGATTACAGCAATGAAATTAAAAGATGCTTACTCCTTGGAAGGAAAGTTATGACCAACTTAGATAGCATATTTAAAAGCAGAGACATTACTTTGCCAACAAAGGTCCATCTAGTCAAGGCTTTGGTTTTTCCAGTGGTCATGTATGGATGTGAGAGATAGACTATAAAGAAAGCTGAGTGCTGAAGAATTGATGCTTTTGAACTGTGGTGTTGGAGAAGACACTTGAGAGTCCCTTGGACTGCAAGAAGATCCAACCAGTCCATCCTAAAGGAGATCAGTCCTAGGTGTTCATTGGAAGGACTGATGCTAAAGCTGAAACTCCAATACTTTGGCCACCTCATGTGAAGAGTTGACTCATTGGAAAAGACTCTGATGCTGGGAAGGATTGGGGGCAGGAGGAGAAGGGGACGACCGAGGATGAGATGGCTTGGATGGCATCACTGACTCAATGGACACAAGTCTGAGTAAACTCCGGGAGTTGGTGATGGACAGGGAGGCCCAGCGTGCTGCAATTCATGGGGTCGCAAAGAGTCAGGCACGACTGAGTGACTGAACTGAACACATATATGTGGAATCTAGAAAGATGGTACCTACAGTCCTATGTTCAGGGCAGCAAAGGAGACACAGATGCAAAGAACAGACTTTTGGGCTCAGTGGGAGAAGGAGACGGTGGGATAATTTGAGAGAACAGCATTGAAATATATACATTACCATATGTAAAACAGATAGCCAGTGTGAGTTTGAGGTATGAGGCAGGGCCAGGGCACCCAAAGCAGGTGCTCTGTGACAACCTGGAGGGATGGGGTGGGGTGGAGGCTGGGAGGGGGGTTCAGGAGGGAAGGGACACAAGTATACCTATGGCTGATTCATGTTGATGTATGACAAAAAACATCACAATATTGTAAAGTAATTATTCTCCAATTAAAATAAACACATAACATTTTTAAAAAGAAATTATATAAACATGTAGCTGAAAGTATATTTTGAGATCCTCTCTTCTACCTCCTGTGGGGAGAGGGGGCTCTGAAGAGCTGAAGGAATGCTCATTCAGCTAAAAGACCACGTTTTACCGGGCTCACAGGGTTGAGGATGCTAGCTCGCGGTGGCATGTGCCTGGTTGGCAGATCTTTAAGTGGCCACAGAGAAGTGATACACCAGATGAGGGATATTTAAAAGTCTCCAGTTTTATCGACTCTCAGAGTCCTCCAGTCCCTGCCACATAGTGAAATTCCTAAGAATTAGAAGCAACAAAGGAAGGGAACTAGAAGTAAGAAGAAAGCTTTCTGAGAGCTTCAGTCAAATATCTCCTTAAAGGCAACCTATATACAACCCTCAATTATTCCTCTGCTGTTGCAACCTTATAAAACAAGGGTTAATCATGATTAATTAGTTTTGCAATTATTTATATAATGTATAGTAAGGGCCATCTTTGAAATAAGCAAGGGCTAATAATAGCTAATAATAGCTTACATCTAAGAACTTTGAGGTAGTGTTACTTGAGAATAGTTCACTTAGAATTATTCCCTGATGTGCCTGAATCAAAATAACACATTGAAAAGACAGCTAAAGGAGATGAAGAAATAAATTGCCATAAATCTGTAATATATAGATATTTTACTTTAAAAATAAGATATACGAACCATATAGTCACTTTTCTCTAAACAGTAGAAATTTGCTGATAATTAGAAAAAATATGTAGATACCCTCTATCATCAAACTATTCCCTTAGTCACCAATTTTCCTAGCAAAATGAACTACTTTTTAATCCATATTAAAATTACCAAAAGGCTGGGAATATAAGCTCGCACAGCCACTGTGGAAAACAGTAAGGAAACCCAGAAAACTAAAAATAGAATTACCATATGATCCAGCAATCTCACTCTTGGGCATATATCTGGACAAAATTAAAATTCCAAAAGATACATATATCCCTATGTCAGAGCAGCATTATTCACAATAGCCAAGACATGGAAATAAATCTAAATGTCCCTCAACAGAGGAATGGATAAAGATGGAATAACGATGGAATACTACTCAGTCATAAAAAGAATGAAATAATGTCATTTGCAGCAACATGGATGCACCTAGAGATTATCACACTAAGTGAAATAAATTAGAAAGAGAAAGGCAAATACTGTATGATATCACTTATATGTAGAATCTAAAATATGAAACAAATAAACC
>NW_024073073.1:0-4481 GCF_014754425.2 Oryx dammah
CCATCGTCTCTACAGTGGAAGTGACACCATTTCTTCCCAGGATGGGCGGTCGTCGTGTGTGATGAGAGATGGGGGCCTTGAGGACTGTAATTTGCGCAACATAAACTCCTACGATTTTGTGTTGTCTGTTGGTCGGTTAGGTCTCTGGCTTCCAGTGCTCTCACGGCCTCTAGTTTCTTACTGAAATTCCCTCTGACTGCTGCATCCGTCATTGAAAGTGGGGTGTTGTCGTGTCACTGTTATGACCGAGCTATTTCTCCCCTCGATGCTCTCCATTTTGATTCACAATTCTGGTGTTATTAGGTGCATGATGCTTATAATTGTTCGATTTCCTTGGTGAATGGAAAGTTTTCTCGATATGTAAGGTCTTACTTTGTCTCTTGTAGGCTTTTTTGATTTAGAGATTATTGTATCAGACACTCATACAGCCACCACAATTCTCTTTTTATTACTATTCGCATAGAATATCTTTTTCCAACCTTACTTCAACCTTCTGTGTCTTTGTATCTAATGTGAGTCCCTTGAAGAGAGTATAAAGATGGGTCATAATTTTAATCCATTCTGTGATTCTCTGCCTTTAATTTCAAGGTTGAGGCTATCTATGAGTCAAATACTTCCCAATAGGAAAGAGCTTCTGCCATCTCGCTACTTGGTATTTGTCCTATTAATTCCTCTATTTCTTCCTCTTTGGTAATTCAGTGATTTCCTTTCTTAAGTGTCGTTTTGATTCTGTCTTTCCCTTTCCACATATATTTCAGTTCTTTTCCTAGGGGCTAACTTGAAGATGACAATTAATATCTTAAACATGTATCTATCTAGTTGAAATATCAACTAGATTCTATGATGTATAAGACAGACGAGGTGCTCCTATATATCTCCATCCCCCAGTTTTATACACCTATTGTCATAAATTTCAGCCATCCTTATACAGTGTGTGTCCATTATATAGATTTATAAATATTGTTTCATGAAATACCTTTGAAATGAGAAAGAAAAGCAAGCGATTGCAAGAAAGACAAAAATATTGGCTTAAATGAGAAAGCTACCTTGGATCACTCTTAGCACAGTTCTTTTTTCTTTAATTAATTTTTTTATTCAAGGATAATTGCCTTACAGAATTTTCTTGTTTCCTGTCAAACCTCAACATCAATCAGCCATAGGTGTACATTTACCCCTCTCTTTGGAGCCTCCCTCCCAATCCCCTCTAGGCTGACAGATGGCCGCTGTCTGAGTTTCCTGAGCCATACAGCAACTTCCCGTTGGCTATCTATTTTGCATATGGTCATGTAAGTTTCCATGTTACTCTTTCCATGCATCTCACCCTCTCCTCCCCTCTCCCCATGTCCATATGTTGATTCTCTGTGTCTGTTTCTCCACTGCTGCCCTGTAAGTAAATTCTTCAAGACCATTTTTCTAGATTCCGTATATATGTGTTAGAATACCATATTTATCTTTCTTTTTCTGACTTACTTCACTCTGTATAATAGGTTCTAGGTTCATCCACCTCGTTAGAACTGACTCAAAGGCATTCCTTTTTGTGGCTGAGTATATTCCACTGTGTCTGTGCACCACAATTTCTTTATCCATTCATCACTTGATGGACGTCTAGGTTGCTTCCATGTTCCAGCTCTTGTAAATAGTGCTGCAATGTACAATGGGTTACAGGTGTCTTTTTCAATTTTGGTTTCCTCGGGGTATGTGCCCAGCAGTGGGATTGCTGGGTCATATGGTGGTTTTATTCCTAGTTTTTAAAGGAGTCTCCATTCTATCTTCCATAGTGGCTGTATCAGTTTACATTCCCACCAACAGTACAAGAGCTATCCCTTTTCTCCACACCCTCTCCAACATTTATTGTTTGTTGACTGTTTGATGATGGCCATTCTGACTGGTGTGAAGTGATATCTCATGTAGTTTTGATTTGCATTTCTCTCAGAATGAGCCATGTTGAGCTTCTTTTCATGTGTTTGTTAGCCATCTCTATGCAACCTAGATAGCATATTCCAAAGCAGAGGCATTACTTTGCCAACAAAGGTCCATCTAGTCAAGGCTATGGTTTTACCTGTGGTCATGTATGGATGTGAGAGTTGGACTGTGAAGAAAGCTGAGCGCTGAAGAATTGATGCTTTTGAACTGTGGTGTTGGAGAAAACTCTTGAGAGTCCCTTGGACTTCAAGGAGATCCAACTATTCCATTCTGAAGGAGATCTGCCCTGGGTGTTCATTGGAAGGAATGATGCTGAAGCTGAAACTCCAGTACTTTGGCCACCTCATGAGAAGAGTTGACTCACTGAAAAAGACTCTGATGCTGGGGGGGATTGGGGGCAGGAGGAGAAGGGGACGACCAAGGATGAGATGGCTGGATGGCACCACTGACTCAATGGACGTGAGTCTGACTGAACTCCGGGAGTTGGTGATGGACAGGGAGGCCTGGCATGCTGCAATTCATGGGGTCACAAAGAGTTGGACACGACTGAACAACTGAACTGACTGACTGACTGATGTCTTCTTTGGAGAAGTGTCTGTTTAGGTCTTTTTCCCACTTTCTGATTGGGTTGGGTTTTTTTTCTGGTATTGAGTTGTATGAGCTGCTTGTATATTTTGGAAATTAACCCTTTGTCAGTTATTTAATTTGCTATTATTTTCTCCCATTCTGAGAGTTGTATTTTCCACCTTGCTTATAGTTTCCTTTGCTGTGCAAAAGCCTTTAAGTTTAATCAGGTCCCACTTGTTTGCTTTTGTTTTTATTTCCATGAATCTAGGAGGTGGGTCATAGAGGATCTTGCTTTGGTTTATGTCATCAAATGTTCTGCCTATGTTTTCCTCTAAGAGTTTTATAGTTTCTGGTCTTATATTAAGATCTTTAATCCATTTTGAGTTTATCTTTGTGTGTGGTGTTAGGAATTGTTCTAATTTCATTCTTTTACCTGTAGCTGTCCAGTTTTCCCAGCACCATTTATTGAAGAGGCTGTCTTTGCCCCATTCTATATTCTTGCCTTCTTTGTAAAAGAAAAAGTGTACCCATAGGTGCCTGGGTTTGTTTGGGGGCTTTCTGTCTTGTTTCATTGGCCTATGTTTCTTTCTATGTGTGGTCCTGGCACACAAAAAATTGTGTTTCTTTGTGCCACTACCATACTGTCTTGATGACTGTAGCTTTGTAGTATAATCTGAAGTCAGGAAGGTTGATTCCTCCTGCTCCATTCTTCTTTTTCAAGACTGCTTTGGCTATTTGGGGTCTTTTGTGTTTCCATATGAATTGTGAAATTTTTTGTTCTAGTTCTGTGGAAAATGTCATTGGTAGTTTGATAGGGATCACATGGAATCTGTAGATTGCATTTGGTAGTATCATCATTTTCACAATATTGATTCTTCCTACCCAGGAACATGGAGTATCTCTCCATCTAATTACATCGTCTTTGATTTCTTTCATTAGTGTCTTATACTTTTCTGTATACAGTTCTTTTGTCTTCTTAAGTAAGTTTATTCCTAGATATTTAATTCTTTTTGTTGGAATGAAGAATGGGATTGATTCCTTAATTTCTCTTTCTGATTTTTCATTGATAGTTTATAGAAATGCAAGTGGTTTCTGGGAGAAGGCAGTGGCACCCCACTCCAGTATTCTTGCCTGGAAAATCCCATGGAGAGAGGAGCCTGGTAGGCTGCAGTCCATGGGGTCGCTGAGAGTTGGACATGACTCAATGACTTCTCTTTCACTTTTCACTTTCATGCATTGGAGAAGGAAATGGCAATCCACTCCAGTGTTCTTGCCTGGAGAATCCCAGGGACGGTAGAGCCTGGTGGGCTGCCATCTATGGGGTCGCACAGAGTCGGACACAACTGAAGCGACTTAGCAGCAGCAGCAGCATTGGTTTCTGTGTACTGATTTTTTATTTGCAACTTTGCTAAATTCACTGATTAACTCTAATAATTTTCTGATAGTGTCTTTAGGGTTTGCTATGTACATTATCCTGTCATCTGCAAACAGTGAGAGCTTTACTTCTTGTTTTCCCATCTGTAATGTCTGTTTTAACCTCTCCTTTTTCATTTCTAATTTTGTTGATTTGAGTCTTCTCTCTTTTTTTCTTGATGAGTCTGGCTAAAGGTTTTTGTCAATTTTGTTTATTTTCTCAAAGAACGACCTTTTAGTTTTATTTCTCTTTACTATTGTTTCTATCATTTCTTTTTCATTTATTTCTGCTCAGATCTTGATGATTTATTTCCTTCTACTAATTTGGGGGGTTTTTTGTTCTTCTTTTTCCAGTTGTTTTAGGTGTAAAATTAGATAGTCTGTTCAATGTTTTTCTTGTTTCTTGAGGTAGGATTGTATTGCTATAAACTTCCCTCTGAGAACTGCTTTTGGATTATAAGAGACTATTATAAAACTATATGGCAAAAAATGGATAAACCTGGAAGAAATGGACAGATTCTTAGAAAAGTCCAGTCTTGGACTGAACCAGGAAGACTGGTTCAGTCTTCCTGACTCAA
>NW_024073074.1:0-4480 GCF_014754425.2 Oryx dammah
TTCTCTTTCCAAAGTTCACGTCTGTGGAGGTGAGGCCCATTTCCAGTATATTCTGCAATTTTTTCCTGCTCTGCATTGCCTATGTCCTAGCTGATTCGTCTTCCTCCTCATTCTATGTGTCCCTCCATTCCCCAGTCCCTGTGATGTGCTCTCCTCTGTCTATACTAGCTCCACTGCCCCATGTATTTTCTATCCCTTCCCCACAATCCTTCCAGATTAGCTTGAAGCTTGCTCTCTCCCAAGCCTCCCTTCTGGATTCTCTTGCAGTATAATTTCCAGAGTAAGGTCGACATCTATAAATGATCTAATGGAAGTTCTCCCCAGTTTTTGGACTTTTTTCCTTACGTTGGTCACCAATCTCTATTCTTTCTTGCTGTGTTGGTCTTTCAGGGTTGCCTTGACAAAGTAGCACAGACAGGTTGGATTAAACAACAGAAAAGTATTGTCTCACAGAGTTCCAGAGATCAGAAGTGCACGCTCACGGTGTATGAAGGGCCATGCTCCTTCTGAAACCTACAGGGAAGGATCCTCCCGTTTTTCTTCCTAGCAGGTGGTGGTTTGCAGTCTTTCAGGTCCTGTGCCTGGCAGCGCTATCAGCTCAGTCTCTGCCCGCATCACCACATGATCTTCTCCTGCAGTCTCTGTGTTCACATGACTACCTTCTGATAAGGATACCAGTCATACTGGATTAGCAGCCTTCCTTCTTGGCAGCATTGCTCACAATAGCCAAGAGTTGGAAGAAACCAAGTGCCCATTGATGGAATGGCACTGTATAGAAGGCAAAATCCATACAGTGAAATATTACTCAGTAGCAAAAAGGAAGGACATTCTGACATCCACTACAACATTAATGAACCTTGACGATATTAAGCTAAGTGAAATAAGCCAGTTACAAAAGGACAATTACTGTATCATACTACTCATACGAGGTATCTAGAAAGTCAGATTTATAGAGACAGAAACAAATTGTCAGTGCCAGGAGTTTTGGGGGTCAGAGAAGTAGAGAGCTATTAAATGGGTACAGAGTGCCAGTTTTGCAAGATGAAGGTCTAGAGATAAGCAGTGGTTATATGCCCAAGAATGTGAATGTATTTAACACTACTGAACAGTATACTTAAAAACAGTTAAAATGATACATTTTATGTTATGTGTTTTATCAGTTCAGTTGAGTCACTCAGTAGGGTCTGACTCTTTGCACCCCCATGGACTGCAGCACACCAGGCCTCCCTGTCCATGACCAACACCTGGAGTTTACTCAGACTCATGGCCATTGAGTTGGTGATGCCAACCATTTCATCCTCTGTTGTCCTCTTCTCGTCCCACCTTCAATCTTTCCCAGCATCAGGGTCTTTTCAAATGAGTCAGGGTCTTTTCGCATCAGGTGGCCAAAGTATTGGAGTTTCAGCTTCAGCATCAGTCCTTCCAATGAATATTCAGGACTCATTTCCTTTAAGATGGACTAGTTGGATCTCCTTGCTGTCCAAGGGACTTGCAAGAGTCTTCTCCAACACCACTGTTTGTTTATTTATTTATTTTTAATTTAAATTTATTTATTTTAATTGGAGGCTAATTACTTTACAATATTGTTTTGGTTTTGCCATACATCAACATGAATCCACCACAGGTATAGACGTGTTCCTAATCCTGGACCCACCTACCACATCCCTCCCCATACCATCCCTATGGGTCATCACAGTGCACCAGCCCCAAGCTTCCTGTATCATGCATTGAACCTAGACTGGTGATTCGTTTCTCATATGATATTATACATGATTCAATGCCATTAGAGTCCAAAAGACTGTCTATACGTCTGTCTCTTTTGCTGTCTCGCATACAGTGTTATAGTTACCATTTCTAAATTCCATATATAAGCGTTAGTATATTAACTTATATGCAGAGTACATCATGAGAAGCGCTAGACTGGAACAAACACAAGCTGGAATCAAGATTGCCAGGAGAAATATCAATAACTTCAGATATGCAGATGACACCACCCTTATGACAGAAAGTGAAGAGGAACTAAAAAGCCTCTTGATGAAAGTGAAAGAGGACAGTGAAAAAGTTGGCTTAAAGCTCAACATTCAGAAAACGAAGATCATGGCATCCGGTCCCATCACTTCATGGGAAATAGATGGAAAAAGAGTGGAAACTGTGTCAGACTTTATTTTGGGGGGCTCCAAAATCACTGCAGATGGTGACTGCAGCCATGAAATTAAAAGATGCTTACTCCTTGGAAGAAAAGTTATGAGCAACCTAGATAGCATATTGAAAAGCAGAGACATTACTTTGCCGACTAAGGCCCATCTAGTCAAGGCTATGGTTTTTCCAGGAGTCATGTATGGATGTGAGAGTTGGACTGTGAAGAAGGCTGAGCACCAAAGAATTGATGCTTCTGAACTGTGGTGTTGGAGAAGACTCTTGAGAGTCCCTTGGACTGCAAGGAGATCCAACCTGTCCATTCTGAAGGAGATCAGCCCTGGGATTTCTTTGGAAGGAATGATGCTAAAGCTGAAACTCCAGTACTTTGGCCACCTCATGCGAAGAGTTGACTCATTGGCAAAGACTTTGATGCTGGGAGGGATTGGGGGCAGGAGGAGAAGGGGACGACAGAGGATGAGATGGCTGGATGGCATCACTGACTCGATGAACGTAAATCTGAATGAACACCGGGAGTTGGTGATGGACAGGGAGGCCTGGCATGCTGCCATTCATGAGGTCGCAAATAGTGGGACACGACTGAGCAACTGAACTGAACTGAAATGAATACTGTACTGGTGTTTTTGTTTCTGGCTTACTTCATTCTGTATAATCGGCTCCAGTTTCACCCACCTCGACAGAACTGACTCAAATGTATTCTTTTTAAGGGCTGAGTAATACTCTGTTGTATATATGTACCACAGCTTTCTTATGCATTCATCTGCTGATGGACATCTAGGTTGCTTCCATGTCCTGGCTATGATAAACAGTGCTGTGATGAACGTTGGGATACACACGTCTCTTTCGATTCTGGTTTCCTTAGTGTGTATGCCCAGCAGTGGGATTGCTGGGTCATAAGGCATTTCTATTTCTAGCTTTCTAAGGGATCTCCACACTGTTCTCCATAGTGGCTGTACTAGTTTGCATTCCCACCAAGAGTGTAATAGAGTTCCCTTTTCTCCACACCTTCTCCAGCATTTATTGCGTGTGGACTTTTGGATTGCAGCCATTCTGACTGCCATGAAATGGTACCTAATTGTGGTTTTGATTTGCATTTCTCTGATAAGGAGTGATGTTGAGCATCTTTTCATGTGTTTGTTAGCCATCTGTATGTTTTCTTTGGAGAAATGTCTATTTAGTTCTTTGGCCCATTTTTAGACTGGGTCGTTTATTTTTCTGGAATTGAGCTGCAGGAGTTGCTTGTGTATTTTTGAGATTAGTTGTTTGTCAGTTGCTTCATTTGCTATTATTTTCTCCCATTCTGAAGGCTGCCTTTTCACCTTGCTTATAGTTTCTTTTGTTGTGCAGAAGCTTTTAATTTTAATTAGGTCCCATTTGTTTAGTTTTGCTTTTATTTCCAGTATTCTAGGAGGTGGGTCATAGAGGATCCTGCCGTGATGTATGTCAGAATGTGTTTGCCTATGTTCTCCTCTAGGAGTTTTATAGTTTCTGGTCTTACATTTAGATCTTTAATCCATTTTGAGTTTATTTTTGTGTATGGTGTTAGAAAGTGTTCTAGCTTCATTCTTTTACAAGTGGTTGACCAGTTTTCCCAGCACCACTTGTTAAAGAGATTGTCTCCATTGTATATTCTTGCCTCCTTTGTTGAAGATAAGGTGTCCATAGGTGCATGGATTTATCTCTGGGCTTTCTATTTTGTTCCATTGATCTATATTTCTGTCTTTATGCCAGTACCATGCTGTCTTGATGACTGTGGCTTTGTAGTAGAGCCTGAAGTCAGGCAGGTTGATTCCCCAGTTCCATTCTTCTTTCTCAAGATTGCTTTGGCTATTCGAGGTTTTTTGTATTTCCATACAAATTGTGAAATTATTTGTTCTAGCTCTGTGAGCCTGGTAGGCTAAAGTCCATGGGGTCGCACAGAATTGGACATGACTGAACGACTTCACTTTCACTTTTCACTTTCATGCACTGGAGAAGGAAATAGCAACCCACTCCAGTATTCTTGCCTGGAGAGTCCCAGGGAAGGGATGTGACTGAAGTGACTTAGCCACAGGAGCAGCCACCCTGAGCCAGCCTCAAGATCTCTCCAGCTTCCCTTCTTATTTCAATGGCATAAACACGGACCCACTATCTCTTCCCCTCTCCTGACTGGTGTGACTCCATTGCAATGATGTTTTTGAATGTACCTTAACCTTTCACCTTCAGAGTCTGCTTGGCCCCACCAGGCCTCCTCTGTGTTCTCCTGGTCATCACAGCCATCTCCTAACTTGCCTTTTCCTAACCTCCTTTTCATCTCTAGCCTCAGTTCCTGACACAGAACAGA
>NW_024073075.1:0-1068 GCF_014754425.2 Oryx dammah
TTTCACTTTTTATGGATATATACCAAAGAGGGAAATTGCTGGATCATATGGCTACTCTATATTTAATTTTGAGGTACTGACAAACCACTTTTCCAAAGCAATTACATCAACAATATCTGAAGATTCCTTTTCTCCACATCCTCTGCAGCACTTGTTATTATTCCTCTTTTTGGTTATAGCCAACCTAATGGGTGTGAGGTATTATCTTAGTGAGACTGATGTACATTTTGCTAGGGGCTTCCCTGGTGGCTCAGAAGATAAAGTGTCTGCCTGCACTGTGGGAGACCTGGGTTCGATTCCTGGGTCGGGAAGATCCCCTTGAGAAGGAAATGGGAATCCACTCCAGCACTCTTGCCTGGAAAATCCCATGGATGGAGGAGCCTGATAGGCTACAGTCCATGGGGTTGCAAAGAGTCAGAAATGTCTATTCAAATTATTTTCCTGGATGTTAAATGCTTTTTTAAAAAATTGTTGTAGAAAACATCTAACTTAAATTTTTACCATTTTAACCATTTTTGCATGCTAAGTATTTCACACACTTTCATCAGCCTTTTGGAGAAAGGAATGGCAACGCACTCCAGTATTCTTGCCTGGAGAATCCCATGGAGAAAGGAGCCTGGTGAACTTTAGTCCATGGGGATGCAAAGTTGGGCACAACTGAGTGACTAACACGTAGACACACACATAGTCACAGTGTTATTTTGTTGTTGTTGTCATTGTTTTAGCTGTGCTATGCAGCTTGAATGACAGTTCCCTGGTTGAGGATCATACCCAGGCCCCTGATAGGAAACCGTGGAGTCCTAACCTCTGAACTACCAGGGGATTCCTTATTACATTTTTATGATCTCTACACTTTTTCATCTTGCAAAACTGAAACTCTGTACACATCACTTGTCCCATTAAACAACAACTCCTCTTTTCTTCCCAATTTCCCTAGACCCTGGACTCCATCATTCTTTGTTGCCTTTCTATTGCTTAACTATATTAGATATTTCATATAAGTGGAAACATAAAGAATTTATCTTTTTTATGACTGGCTTATTTCATTTGGCTTGATGTCTTAAATGA
>NW_024073075.1:1168-4479 GCF_014754425.2 Oryx dammah
TATATGGCTAAATAATGTTTCATTGTATGTATATATCACATTTGATGGACATTTAGATGCTTCCACCTCTTAGTTGTTGTGATTAGTGCTGCTGTGACCATGGCTGTGCAAATATCTCAAGACCCCATGTTAGCTTCTTTTGAATTTATATTCTGAAGTGGAATTGCTGAATCATGTGTCAGTTCTATTTTTTAATTTTTCTAGGAGCCTTTAAACTGTTTTCTGCAGCAGGTGCACCGGTTTAAAATCTATCCATAACACACAAAGATCCAGTTTCTATACGTGCTTGCAAACAGCTGTCCTTTCCTTTCCTTCCCTTTCCCTTTCCTTTCCTTCATATGTAAACACACACACATGCACACACAATTTTTTTCATATCCTTTTCCATTATTGTTTATCACAAATTATGAATATAGTTCCTTGTGCTCTGCAGTATGATATTGTTTATCTATTCTATATATTAATATTATAGTTTGCAAATGCTAATCACCAGCTCCCAATCTGTGCCTGTTTCACCCTTCCCCTCTTGGTAATCACATAGTCCTCTCTCTCTGTCTGTGAGTCTATTTCTGTTTCATAGATAAATTCATTTGTGTCATATTTTAGAGTCCACAAGTAGGTGATACCATATGATATTTGTCTTTCTCTTTCTGACTTCCTAAGTATTCTTTTTAATGCTAGTGTAGATTCAAGCATTTACTTAACTTCATTTTCAGAACATTTGTTGCTACTGTATAGAAATGTGATTGACTTTTAAAATATTTATCTTGTATTCTGCAAGCTTTATATTAATTCTAATACTTGTAGTTTCTTCAGGATTTTCTATATACAAAAGTCTGTTATCTCCAATATACTTTGACTTTTTCCTTTCCATTCTGAAGGCTGTTTTTTTTTTTTTTTTTTAACAACAGCAACAATTCCTTTTTCTTACCTGATTGCTCTGGTTATAGAACTGCCAGTATAATATTGAGCCAAAGAGTGGAATGGACTTCCTTGTGTTGTTCCCAGTCTTAGAGGGAAAGCTTTCAGTTTTTCATTATTAAGTATGATGTTATCTGTGGGTCTTTTACAGGTACCCTTTGATTGAGAAAGTTCTCTTCTATTCTTAGTTATTAAGTGTTTTTTAACCCCTATTATGAAAAGGTGCTAGATCCAGGGAAATGCTTTTTCTTGAGGCAGATGTGTTATTTTGTCCTTTATTGTTTTAAAATGACATAATGTTGATTTACTTTCATATAATGAACCAACTTTGCATACCTCCATAAATCCCATGTGATCATGGTATACAGTCTTTTGTATATGTTGTTAGATTCTGTTTGCCAGTATTTTGTTGAGGACTCTTTCACCTGTATTCATAAGGGATATCAGTTGTGTGTGTGTGTGTGTGTGTGTGTGTGTGCATGTGATGTCTCTGTCTGATATTGATATGAGAGAAATACTGGCATCACTTTGCCTGCTATGTGGGGAAGAGACCTGTGGAGTAAAGGATGAAGCATTGTTGGATTTAAGTTTAGCCAGGATTAAAGGGAGAAATTTAGGGTATATCAGTGAGGAATTGGGGTGAGATTATCAAGAGAGTTCATTCTCAGTTTCCTAGGCCTGTGTTAAGTTCTTGACATTGAATTATGCTGTTTGTTAACTATGTATAGATACTTTCTACTTTGAATTTGCTACCTATTTTCTTTATTAACATTTATGAAATGAGTATTTGTGAATCAGTTGTAATGAGCATTTAAGATACATGTTCTTCCAATTTTACCAGAAAACAAGATGCCATTGAATAGCTGATGCCTTTTAAAAATAGTTTTTAACCTTAAATCTAAGGAATAAGCATGTTTCTCTTTAAGACAGAGAAACACATTTAAAAGTTATAAATTTGCCCCAAAAGATGTGGCTGGTGTGTGGTTAACTTAGAATTCCAACTTAATCTTTTTTGACTCCAAAGTCCATGTTTCTAAACACTGTACGACAGGGCTTTTGTAAAAATACTCATCCTTTCCATGTGATTTCACCTAATGATCAGTGGTGTTGTGTTTTTTTTTTCTTTTTTAAATAGAAGATATTAAAGTCAACATGGGACAAAGCTATAATTCTAGAGTCATGTAGACTTGTAGTCATAGGTTTTTCAGCTGTCATTCAGTCTCTTTGACACTCAGTGTCTTTGTCTGTAAGATAAGGGCGTTTATAATTACCCTAGAGTTTTAGAGATAATCAAATCCACATTTTTCTGTACTTAACTAATATGTAGTATGTTTATACTTAGGTGGCAGTTTGTATAAAGGAAGCCCTGGGACTTGTGGCCACACCTTCCAAGAATAAAAAAGTATTTAAAATATGGAACCACCATGTAAGTTATGTGAAGAAGAACAAGAGCCAGAACTCCCAAAAAGCGAGAAAGAAACCAAACAAGGAGATGATGATGCTGCTGAACTGATCTTGGTTGGAGTGGAACATGCAAATAAAGATGCTGATGTGATCTTTGTTGGGATGACCTCAGCTTCAAAACCAGTTGTTTCAAACATACTGAACAGAGTCACCCCAGGTTCTTGGTCAAGGAGAAAAAGGTATGGTCACTTCAGGAAAGGTAATGCTCACAAATTACAGCCTGTTAGTCATGTGACTCCTACATCAGAAGCAAAGACTGTCTTGCCAGTTTCTGACTCTGAATCAAGATCAACACATAGTCCTGTTATTATTGAGCCTTTGTCTCAAGCTGATGATAAAAATATTTCATCACAAATAGTACCTATTAGCTTCTCAGAGGAGTTATGTTCTTCTTTGATTACCTTCACAAGTATCCAGTAGAAACAGCAGTTTCTGCAGGAGATAGGAATAAAAGTGCTCATGTATCAAAGTGACTTTCCACTTCTGAAACAAATAGCACAAATCCCAAAAGGCCTAAACTCAGCGATGGCATGATAGGGGAACATTCTTTAGGTTTTTCCCCTTCAGGTATTGTTCATCCAGTGACTACTCAGCAAAGCACACCAGACCATGTTCATGCCTCACTAAGCCATGTTCAGCATGGAGAACCTTGTCCAACACCTTTGGCAAAGGACAATGTTCATTGCAAGCCTGTAAGACCTTTAGCGCAAAATGGACTGACAAAAACTGATTTTCCAAGTTTAGCAAGTCCAAACAAGATTGTTGATCCCACAGGAGGAAATCTGATTGTGTTACTTCGTGACTTCTACTATGGAGAGCATATAGGGGTTGGGCAGCCAGAACCGAAGACTCACACAGCCTTTAAATGCCTCAGCTGCTGGAAAGTTCTAAGAAATGTCAAGTTTATGAATCACATGAAGCACCAC
>NW_024073076.1:0-4479 GCF_014754425.2 Oryx dammah
CATGTCAATCATCCCCAATAGGTTCATGTCCAGAATCTTCACAAAGTCCCACTTGGTCAGCCACTGGTTGGGTGCAGTAGGCATGAAGATGCCGGCATTATTCACCAGATCCCAGAGTCCTGGGAAGAGTGAGAGTGAGAGGGCAACACTGTTCTGGGCCAGGAGAGAGGACCCGTCTTGGTGCCAAGTCACCTTCCAACCCAGGAATGACTTTAGGAGAGAGGCTGCAGAGGGAGCAGCTGTAAGCAGAGACCCCCATGCTCCTGAGGGTTTGGGGAGACCAGATCCTGAGAGCACTGGGAAGACAGGAGATGTGCCTCCCTCCTGACTCTGTCTTCAAGGCCCAGCCCACTGCCTGGTGACAAGAGGCAAGGACCCCAAATAGGATGAAAGTGGGGGATGAAGATGAGGAAATCTCGTGAGTCTATAATCTGGCACTCGGAGGTTGACATTCTGGCTTTTCACAGTTCATGTTGTTTTTGCAGTCTTGATAAATATTCCCCTGCATTTTCAGATTATCTGACAACCTTCAGGACTGAGTGCACAACACCAAATATGAGGGACAGAGAGGAAAACAGAGAGAGATGATGAAGAAGGGAAAGAAAGAAAAGAAATCATGGATAAAAGGCAAAAACAAAAAGATGAGTAAAGTCGGAGTGCAGACTGGTTTGGTAGAACAGACCTGACATCTCAGGTTTGGGGAACTTGTTGACAGGACTGGTATTGACCTCTAGGCCTGGCCTTGAAACAACCACATCGAAATAGAGCTTACTCTTATAGGAATCTGGGGATTCAAGCATAGTCTGTCAAGGGGACACACCTGCCTCTATTAACCTGCCTCCCCCTAAATTGATTTATACTTTGCCTTAGAAAAATTCACCCTCTCCTCCCACCCACAGGAGGCCACTCTGCCCCTTTTCCCGCAGTTCACAAGTCACCCATCCGGATTCATGGAACCTGTTTGCAAAACACAAAGACAAATACTAAGAGCTTAAGGACTAAATAACTAACTAACAGAATTCACAGCCAAGAGCAGAGTCATGGGAGTTGGGTACAAGCTGTTGGAATTATTAACATACAGATTAGTTCATCTGCTGCTCAGTTCCAACACTGCACTTGGAGGAATGTATATCCTCCCACTATATTTGACCAATGATCAAATTAATACATGTGATTAGAGTGTAGGTAAGTGCTTAGAAAGAAGTTTACCAAGACATCATTTATGTTGAATACAATAAGTAACATGGGGGAACCAATTACATTCATGCCATTAGTACTTCTGAATAAGCAGTGCTATTTAAAGTATATAATATTCTTAATCATTATTTATTTGGTTTTGAAGGAATTTTTGTTATGTGTAAAATTGTTTACCTTCTCAGTGGAAAATTAGACTACACATTACAGGCAAAATGTAACATGGATGTGAAAAACATTATCAGTTCATCTCTGGGTGGTATGATTGGTGTGACTGTCATTTTTAATCTGTGCACCCTGCCCATTTTACACAATAATCATGTTTTATATGTATTATAGAATGAAATAAATTATAGTTCTTTCTTACTCTCTTATGATATGTAAACACTGTGGTAAAACACAAACATACACACACAAAGAGAAAAACAAAAAAGAGAGAGAAAGTGACCCCATAGTAGTTTTCTGACCTGCTTTAATGAAGGCTTGCGAGCTCAGTGTCATCACTGAAATTGGGTGACATTGAGCCCCAAGAAGGATGACTACGGGTCACCAGCAAGATCATGATCAAGGGCTGAGAACACACCTCGGTTCCAGCCTGCCTCCAGCCACCATCCAACCAGAATCTCCTCCAGGAATTCCACCCTGATCACCTTGCTCACTTAGCTTCAAGAAACTCAGACCTTCTGCTGAGAGGAGGGCACGCCAGACAGGAAGCCTGCACGGTATATTCCCATCAGGGAAAACTGTCCCCCAAACTACACAGCCTCCAGGACAGGAGGCGGGGATCGGGGATGGAAGAGGCTCATCTGATCAGCTGAGTGAGATGAGGAAGGCAAGTAGGACTTCACATCCTGAGAAACACCTTGGAGTCTTCTCCCCGGAGCTGTCAAGGGGTCTCCCCTTCACAGAGACAGGAACCATCTGTCCCACACACACTCTTTCACCCATGGGGCTGCTGCAGCATTGCTCTCTGTCTTTGTGATGTGGTGGATCCCCTTCTCTGGCCTGTCTGATGTCTGGTTCCACAGCTGCTTGACCCAGACTCCATCAGACATGCAGCCTGGACTCTCAAGCCTTGCAGGTCCAATGTGTGGCCAGCAGATTCCCAAAGCCTGAGCCACAGCCCGTGATGAAGACGAACCTGTTGTGGAGTTGGCTGACCATCTGCTTCTCTCAGTACCAGGGCAGGTAGCACAGGCCATCAACACCACCAGGTTCAGCCACATGGCTTTGCAGGGGGTCAGACACCCAGAGGCTGGGGTGAAACTAGAATCTGGCTAGTGTTCAGACAGGAGGCATTAAGAACACATATGATGTTGGTTGGCCAGTCAGGCTCCAGGCCATCTGGCATGGAGTCCTCAGGCTTATCCTGTTCATTCTCTTTGGTGACTACTATAAATATAAATTCTGGCCCCAACACATATTTTTTATTTTTTAAATACACTTGACCCATTTCTACCAGATGACTTTGCATTTGCAAAACAAACTTTAAGACTGACAGTAGTTTATCCAACCTCATTTTCGTGGTTTTCCTACTCCTCTTTATTTCGTTCCAGCCACAACTCCCCTCCCGACCCCTACACCCACACATGTAGAACCCTTACATCCCAGATTTCATGGCTCACAACCATCTTCTTACATTTATTTTATTTACCTCTGGGACCTGGATCTCCTCGTTCTTATAAAAGGAATACAGTGAAATCAAGTCACCTGACTTCAAAGCCAGCTCTGCTGTCAACTAGCTGTGGGACCTTGGGCAGCTGGCTTAGCCTCTGACCTATTTTCCTCCTCTGACTCAACTCACAGAATTCCGTCCTGAAGGTCTAAGTCCCCTCAGTCTCTCTAGGAATAGAAGGAGAAGGCAAAAGAGAATAAGGTCTCTCCTGTTAACAGTGGTTCTTTGGACCAGAAAGGTGTTCAGAAGAGCAGTGGGGGTGTCTGAAGCAAAGAGAGGGGACACAAAGGGAGTAAGGGGACACAGACAATGGTGAGACTTCTCCCAGATGCTAGGATGGGTGTTTGCAGGACTCACAGAAAGCCGCTCCAACAGTTTGAGAGGGTAACAGGGTGGAAGGCCAGGGGTCTCCAAACGGAGGAAATAAGCTGGAAGTGTCAGACATTTTTTATCTCTCTCTTCAATGGCAGGAAGAAACAAACTAGTGTTATATTTTTTCCCCTTCTGAATACAAATTTAAAAACAGGTTTCTCTTAAAATTCTGTGTTGCCATAATGACACCTGGTTCCACCTGAACATAACTTTTCTCAAACCTTGAGCTAACCAATGCATTTTTCTTACGGAAATGTTTGTTTTAAGCTATGCTAATGTACTATGTATACCCTGAACTCTGTCTCCAAGTCGGTTCCCCCTAAAGGCTCTGAACCGACTTGACAAACTGTACATTGACAATACTCATACATTGTTCTCCTAATCTATGTTAATAAAGCTATATATTTATATGGAATATTGCCTTTCTTCAAGATTCACGTCAATCATTTTTTGCCCCTGGATGACTCACCTAGTGCCATTCTCTGAGTTTTGAGACATTTCCTTTCTTTAATTAGCAGACTGCTAGTAGACCAATGAACAGTATGAAAAGGCAAAATGATAAGATATTGAAAGAGGTACTCCCTGGGTCAGTAGGTGCCCAATATGCTTCTATAGATCAGTGGAGAAATAACTCCAGAAAGAATGAAGGGATGGAGCCAAAGCAAAAACAATACCCAGCTGTGGATGTGACTGGTGATAGAAGCAAGGTCCGATGCTGTAAAGAGCAATACTGCATAGGAACCTGGAATGTCAGGTCCATGAATCAAGGCAAATTGTAAGTGGTCAAACAGGAAATGACAAGAGTGAACGTTGACATTCTAGGAATCAGAGAACTAAAATGGACTGGAATGGGTGAATTTAACTCAGATTACCATTATATCTACTACTGTGGGCAGGAATCCCTCAGAAGAAATGGAGTAGCCATCGTGGTCAACAAAAAAATCTGAAATGCAGTACTTGGATGCAATCTCAAAACCGAAAGAATGATCTCTGTTTGTTTCCAAGGCAAACCATTCAATAGCACAGTAATCCAAGTCTATGCCCCAACCAGTAATGCTAAAAAAGCTGAAGTTCAATGGTTCTATGAAGACCTACAAGACCTTTTAGAACTAATACCCAAAAAAGATGTCCTTTTCATTATAGGGGACTGGAATGCAAAAGTAGGAAGTCAAGAAACACCTGGAGTAACAAGCAAATTTGGCCTTGAATATGGAATGAAGCAGGGCAAAGGCTAATAG
>NW_024073077.1:0-4479 GCF_014754425.2 Oryx dammah
TGTTATGCCCAGAGTCCGAGTCCCCAAAACTGAGAGAATAAGATGTCCACAGCAATGCAAAAGCATGAAGGGGTTTTATTTCTAGCTCGAGCTAGGGCTCCCACCACATCCAACGCAGTGGAGTGGAGCAAGAGCCCCGAGCCCAGATTTACAGCAGTATTTATAGGTTTAGAACAAAGACAGAGAGTCGGCAAGGGCTGATTGGCTGCAGGAGTTTCCTGGTATTTACTAATTGGCTAGTCTTTATTGGCTGCAGGGGTTTCCTGGTATTTACTAATTGGCTATTGGCTGCAGGGGGATGTCTTTTAGAGGTTACGGGGAGTATGCTGATTAGACAAGTCCTGGCATCTGTGGGGATGACCTCACTGGGCAATGACTCAGCTTTTCCCATGAGTCCTACCTTAGTCCCTGAAGCCTATCATGGTGTTTGTTAGGTCCCAACAGTCCCCCCTGTCCTTTGATCATGGAGAGGAATCCTCCTCTTCATTCTGAGACATTGCCTGATATTGTTGTCTCAGCATCATCACTTGAACTGTACTGATATGTTCTTTTTACAAAGGTCCAAGGTCGAAGAATAAATCTGGCCACCAAGTATTGGTGGGGGGGGAGGGGGTTCCAGTAGTCGAATTGAGTACCTCATGGGTTAGTCCATTACGAAGCATCCAGGTGATCTTAGCAGGTTGATGTGGGTTAGCACCAGCAGTTCCAGAGTGGAGAAGGAGGGCCACCAACAGGAGAGTCAGGGGGATTAGTCTGGGGCCAGCTAGCAGATGAGCTTCATTTTTAAGGGGTTGGTGGGATGCGGCGGTGCCTTCCATTCTTTTGGGGCCTTTTCTTGTTCCTCTGGGGTGGCATGACGCACGTGGTTGCAGTGCACCCAGGGTCCAATTCTGTCCACCTTTAGGGCAGTGGGGGTGGTAAGGAGAACAACATAGGGACTCTTCCATCTTGGCTGTAAGGTTTTTGACTGGTGTCTCTTAATCCAGACCCAATCTCCTGGGCCCATATGATGGGACGGGATTGTTCCTTTACTCTGGCCCTCATGAACTTCTCGTATCAGTGACCAGATATGTTTATGCACTTTACTTAAAGCCAGCATCTCTTGTTGGAATGTGCGTAGCGAGAGAGATGGTTTAGTCTTTCCCTCAAACACTGAACAAATGGTGGGTGGACTTCCATATACAATTTCAAAGGGAGTCAAACCTAGTTTATAGGGGGTATTGTGCGCCCGAAAAAGCGCAAAGGGAAGGAGGGTTACCCAGTCCCCGCCAGTCTCTATTGCCAGCTTTGTTAAAGTTTCTTTTAGGGTCCGATACATTCTTTCTACTTGTCCTGAGCTCTGGGGACTGTACTCGCAATGTAGCTTCCATTTGGTCCCCAGGGCTGAGACCAGTCCTTTAACAGTTTTGCTCACAAATGCAGGTCCATTATCAGAGCCAATAGATGCCGGCAGCTCAAACCTAGGTATTATCTCTTCTAGGAGCTTCTTAGCCACTATTATTGCTGTCTCCTTTTTAGTGGGGTAAGCTTCTACCCACCCAGAAAATGTATCAACCAAAACTAACAGGTAACGATAGCCATACTTGCCTGGCCTTACCTCTGTAAAATCTATCTCCCAATGCTGTCCCAGCCTTTCCCCCGGTATCTTACACCCGTCTGCTGTTCTTTTCCTGGTCTCATCATCTGACAGGCCTTGCACATACGGACTATGTCCTGTATGGTTTTCTTTTGTCGGGGAAACCGCAGCTACGCTGCTTGTAGAAGTGTCAAAGTCTTTTTCTCTCCCAAATGGGTGGTTTGATGTAAATGGGTACAGAGATGTCTGCCCAGGTCGGCAGGAAGCAACAGGTTGTCATTCTGGTCCTGATACCATCCATCCTTGCCCGCAGGGCGGTTGGTGTTATCCTTCATCCAGCTTAAATCGGAGGGGGAGTACATGGGGCTTGGGGGGAGAGTCCCCATCCCCGGCGGTGGTAATCCTACAGCCAGCACATGAGCTTGGCAGTATCCAGCGGCCACCTCGTGGGCTGCTGCATCGGCAGCACAGTTGCCTCAGGCCCTGGCATGTTCTCCTTTCTTGTGTCCTGGGACATGTACTATGGATACCGCCCGGGGCAAGTGGACTGCTGCCAAGAGTATGCGTATTTCAGGTAAGTTCTTAATCTCTTTTCCCTCTGCCATCAAGAACCCCTGTTCTTTAATATAGGGCCTTGAATATGCATGGTGCCGAATGCATACCGGCTGTCAGTGTAAATGATCTTTTTTCCTTTTGCCCTCTCTAGTGCTTGTATCACAGCTATCAATTCTGCTTTTTGGGCAGATGTTCCAGGGGGCAAAGCCTCGGCCCAGATGACCCTCCCAGCGTCATCTACTATGGCTGCCCCCACTTTTCTCTATCTATCCTTTATATAACTGCTCCCATCTGTGAACCATATCAGCTCACTGTCCTTTAATGGTATGTTGCTGAGGTCTCTTCGCATGGCGGTTACCTCAGCCAATACTTCAACAGTCATGGAGAGGCCCATCCTCCTCTGGGATGGGCAAGAGAGTAGCAGGATTTAGAAAACAAGGTGTCTGAAAGTGTATCTGGGGAGCATCTAACAGCAGGGCTTGGTAATGGGTTAAGCAAGCGTTAGAAATCCACTTACCCGGTGGCTGTTTGAGGATCCCTTCTATGGCATGGGGAGTGTAGACAGGGAGGCGCTGTCCATAAGTCAACTTGTCAGCATCATGGACAAGGAGAGCAGCGGCCGTGATGATACGGAGACAGGGCGGCCATCCAGCAGCTACCGGGTCCAGCCATTTAGAGAGGCATGCTACAGGCTGCCTCCAAGGTCCCCATTGCTGTGTCAGGACTCCCCTTCCAACTCCCTGCTTTTCATCCACAAACAGTTGAAATGGCTTAGCCGGGTCAGGGAGAGCTAGGGCCAGGGCTTCTAGCAATGCCCGCCTGAATTCCTGAAATGCCCGCCTCATTGGCTCAGTCCAAGTCCAGTTCTTATTTTCTCTACTTCCTTCACGTAGAGGCTGGGCCTTTTCAGCAAACCCCAGGATCCATAGCCTGCAGTACCCAACAGTCCCTAAAAACTCCCTCACTTGCCGAGGAGTCGTTGGCTCGGGGATCTGTAAAATAGTCTCTTTCATAGCCTGAGTCAACCATCTTTGCCCCTGTTTTATTTTGTACCCCAAGTAAATGACTTCCTGTTTAGCAATTTGGGCCTTCTTTGCACTTGCCCGGTACCCCAATGTCCCCAAAGTCTGAAGGAGGTCGCTGGTGGCCTCTAGGCATACCTCCTTGGTAGTAGCAGCCAGCATGAGGTCATCCACATATTGCAATAGGACAACATCGGGGTGGCTAGTCTGGTACTCACAGAGGTCCTCACCTAGAGCCTCGTTGAACAACGTTGGTGAGTTTTTAAATCCCTGTGGAAGGCGAGTCCAGGTCAGCTGTCCTACAGTTTGACTGTCTTCGTCAGTCCGTTCAAATGTGAAGATCTCTTGGCTCTGGGGGGCCAGAGGCAAACCGTTTGTTGACTTCACAAAGATCTTGGACGGGTCTAAAGTCCATTCCCCTGGGCTTTTTCACAGGCAGCAGGGGAGTATTCCATGGGGACCAGCACTTTTTAAGAATCCCTACCTTCAGGAGGCACTGTATGTGTGGTGTGATTCCTTGCCAGGCCTCCTGACTCATGGGGTACTGCTTTACCTTCACAGGGGTAGCATTTGCTTTTAACGACACCTGCGGTACCTGCGGGGGCAAGGGTGGCTGCATATATGGGGGAGGTGAGATTTCAGTGTCTAAGTCAATCAGGCTAGGATATAAAGAGGATTCCTGGAGTATCAGCTTCTTCTTCTGACTCTCCCGATCTTCTTGGTCAGTCATTACAGACAAAGGGGTGGAAGAGCTTTGACCCATAATGACGGAGCTCACAATGAACACACACACACAAAACCAAAAATGGCGCCGGTACACAAAGAAAGGCGACAGACAGAAGACAAACAAATATTGGCCGAAAACACAGAACTAGGTCTATCCCGGGTTACTGTTGTCTTGCTTCCCAATGTTATCTCACTGAAGGGCGTCCACTGCCCACCAGATTCAGAGTCGGGAGAGACGTTCCTTCTCAATCCCTCACAGAACCAGCTGCCTTCCAGCGCGAATGCTGGGCCCCGGTCTTATGCTGGCTGCCAGTTGCCTTCCAGCGCACTCACTGGGCCTCGGTCTTACACTGGGTAGGACGACTAATTCACCTCTGATTAGGCCTAACAAGAGCCAGCTGCCTTCCAGTGCGTATGCTGGGCCTCAGCCTTACGCTGGACTTAACCAGACTTAACACCGGTGTTCAGATATCTTTCCTCCTAGTGAGGAAACCCCTTCTACCGGGAGAGTGTTATTCTTCCCAGTTAAAGGGATCCCGGACGAGCCCCCAAATGTTATGCCCAGAGTCCGAGTCCCCAAAACTGAGAGAATAAGATGTC
>NW_024073078.1:0-4475 GCF_014754425.2 Oryx dammah
GTAATGTCTCTGCTTTTGAATATGCTATCTAGGTTGGTCATAACTTTTCTTCCAAGGAGTAAGTGTCTTTTAATTTCATGGCTGCAGTCACCATCTGCAGTGATTTTGGAGCCCCCCAAAATAAAGTCTGACACTGTTTCCACTGTTTCCCCATCTATTTCCCATGAAGTGATAGGACCAGATGCCACGATCTTCGTTTTCTGAATGTTGAGCTTTAAGCCAACTTTTCACTCTCCTCTTTCACTTTCATCAAGAGGCTTTTTAGTTCCTCTTCACTTTCTGCCATAAGGGTGGTGTCATCTGCATATCTGAGGTTATTGATATTTCTCCTGGCAATCTTGATTCCAGCTTCTGCTTCTTCCAGCCCAGCATTTCTCATGAGGTGCTCTGCATATAAGTTAAATAAGCAGGGTGACAATATACAGCCTTCACATACTCCTTTTCCCATTTGTCTGTCGTTCCATGTCCAGTTCTAACTGTTGCTTCTTGACCTGCATATAGGTTTCTCAAGAGGCATGTCAGGTGGTCTGGTATTCCCGTCCAAAAAGGACAGGTTATAATGGAGAATTCTAACCAAATGTGATCCACTGAAGCAGGGAATGGCAAACCACCCCAGTATACTTACCATGAGAACCTCATGAACTGTTAAGGACAAAAAGATATGACCCTGAAAGATGAGTTCCCCAGGTTGGATGCTGAACAATATGCTACTGGGAAAGAGCAGAGAAGAACTACTAATAGCCTCAGAAGAATGAACTGGCTGGACCTAATTGGAAATGATGCTCAGTTGTGGATGTGTCGGTTGATGAAAGTAAAATCTGATGCTGCAAAGAACAGTACTGCATTGGAACCTGGAATGTTAGGTCAGTGAATCAAGGTAAATTGGACGTGGTCAAGCAGGATTGGAAACAATAAACATGAACATCTTAGGAACTGGTGAACCTAAATGGGAGGGAATGGGTGAATTTAATTCAGATGATGACCATTTTATCTACTACTATGGGCAAGGTCCCCATTGAACAAATGGAGTAACCATCAAAATCAACAGAACAGTCTGAAATGCAGTACTTACTTGTAACCTCAAAAATGAAAGCGTGTTCTCAGTTCATTTCCAAGGCAAGCCATTCAACATCACAGTAATTTAAGTCTATCCTCCTCCTACCGATGCTGAAGAAGCTGATGTTGATCATTTCTGTGAAGATCTAGAAGACCTCCTAGATCTAACACCAAAAAAAATATGTTCTACTCATCATTGAGCATTGGAATACAAAAGTAGGAAGTCAAGAGATATCTGGCTTAACAGGTGAATTTGGCCTTGGAGAACAAAGCAAAGCAAGGCAAAGACACACCGAATTCTGCCAAGAACGCACTTGTCATAGCAAATACCCTTTATCCACAACACAAAAGACGACTTACACATGAACCTCACCAAATGGTCAATACCAAAATCATATTGGTGGCATTCTTTATAGCAGGGATGGAAAAGCTGTATAGATTCAGTAAAAACAAGATCAGGAGCTGACTGTGGCTCAGATCATCAGGTTCGCATAGCAAAACTCAGGCTTAAATTAAAGAAAGTTGGAAACTACCAGGCCATCCAGCTAAGACTTAAACTTAATGCACTGTGAATATGTACTGGAGGTAACAAACAGATTCAAGGGATTAGAATTTTTTAAACAGTGATTGAAGACCTTTGCCTGGAGGTCTGTAATATGGTACAGGAGACAGCAAACAAAACTATTCCTAAGAAAAAGGAAAGCAAGGAGGTAAAGTGGAGGATTTTAGTGATCTCCGGCTGGAAATATGAACTAGTACAAGCCTTATCCTTATTTTATACTAAAGAAAAAAAATTTCAGACATGTTGAGAATTTGCCCAAGACTGGAAAGTTATGAAACAGAGCACCAACACCCTGTGTATTCTCATTCAATCAAATAGTAATACTTCTGTGGTCTCCATGCCAAACTTTACTAATCTGTGTGAAACAGATACTGTCTATTTCTACAGCTGCCTCCATTCTAAATCTTCCCAGAAGCAGAGCAGGATAGCCTCATCAAAGTCCCTCTGCTTGGGAGAGCAAGGACCTGCCATGTTAGGCGATGCATAAAGCAACTAAGTGCCATTTCTACGTCTCCATTTCCTCCCCTGAAGGATTCTTAGCATGATTAATCCAAAAATGTAGGCAAAATGCTAACAAAGAGCCAGGGATACAAATGGTAGCTGTACTTTTTAAACTGAAGTAAGAAGCCCCCTCCCCATCTGTGACTTCAGGAAATCAGATTTCTTAGAGGACTGGACAACTGAGGCTCCAATCCCTTCTTCTTCAGAGAGTCAGCAGGATAACCTGCCCCCTGTTCACCTGAACTTAGAAATAAAGAAGAAAAGCTATCATGCTGACGTGCATAAATCCCAGGTTTCTGTGTAACTTGTGTTGCTATTAAGGAGTTGATGATGATATATCGGTTTGCTTCCTATGCCTGGTAGGGAACAGTTGTTGGAAAGGGAAAGGGAAGGGAACCCACTGTCTGCAGAACAATGAGAAGGGCCAGCTTTAGTGCCAGCCACGTGGTCCTCACTTTCATTTACTCGTGACCAAATGGATAAAATGGGGAGGTAAATGACCCACCTCCATGTTCAATAATTGAGTGTTACTGATCACCAAACTTAGGAAAACACTTCCTTACTGTTTTGAGTAAGGCAAATCTATTTTATATTAACACAAAAGAAGCATCAAAGATTTTGTACATGACATTATGAATGTCACATCATATTTGCAAGAATAGGAAGAGGTCCCAGCCTCTCTGGCAGCATCCAGGCAGCCAAATTCTAAAGGCTATCGAAGTGCTGGTGGGGTGGAGGAAGTAGGTTTCCATGCAGAGACAAAGAAGATTACAGAAAAATTGTGAATTTGCATCCCAGGCTCTACTCTCACTCCAGTCATGAGGAGCTCTTCTCCTGCACTGTTTCAATCTTTACCTCTGTATTTATGGACTGTATCCTCTGTGCCTGGAGCTGTGCAGAGTTCTAGGGATAAAGGGAAGCTGTGCTCTCATGGTGGTTAGCGCCAACTGGATGGGACAGGATAAAGCAAGCAGTAGTATGGAAGAGAGGAAAGAGGCAGATTTCTGCTGAGGAAGGTATGGTTGAGAAGCAAGATGGAGAGGCTAATATTATCACAAGCACCCAGAACTCAGCCCTGACTGGGTGCTCCTTGGACTTCAGTTTCTCGGGGGAGCCTAGTTCCCATGGCCTCTGCAAAAGGAGATGACCTTGCTGGTTGAATCTCTGAAGCCCCACTCCTGGACACTGTGTACCTGGACAGGACCTAGACCTTTCTAGAAAGGAGCAACAACCATGCTCAGGATCACAATGACCACCAAGAAGGAAATGAATTTTTGAAGTCAAGGTGGGGGACTCAGTAGCACTACCAACCTGCTCTGTGGGGTGCTGACTTACTCTTCCCATCTAGAAAGGGGAGCATGAGAGTAAGCTCAGATGATCAGGATGGTGCTTCTAGGGCTGACCTTTTGTCAAGCTGGCTCCTGGCAGATGCTCAACCCATTATTTCCAAGGACACTGTAGCAATTTTCCCCTGGGAGGCAGCAAGGAAAACAGTTACTTTGGGCGGTTTTGAGGAGTGTGTACCCTCCTGAGCTCCACCTCGTTTCCTGCCCTTCCCCCTGTCCTGTGGACTGCCTGATGCTGTCGACCATAAAAGATGTACAACCTGAGCGTTGCGAGTTAAGTTTTATTAGGGGCAAAATGACAACTGCAGCCTGGGAGCATCTTAGGGAGCTCTGAGAGACTGCTCCAAAGCAACAGTGAGGGAAGGTCAATATATAATGTTTTGGTGAAGGAGGAGTTCAATACCATGAAAAGCTCATTTTACAAAATGTTTTTTTGTTAGTCATGAGGATATGATGAAGGGATTTATTGCTCTAGATATGAAGAGATGCAAGGATTGAGATCATGCAACCTGTTCCTAAAAACATCCAACTATCTACAGATCTGTCCCACCAGATTCTCTGGAGCACAGAGTGACTTAGTTCAGTTCCATCCAGTCACTGTCCTGTCCAACTCTTTGCAACCCCAGGGACTGTAGCACACCAGGCCTCCTTGGCCATCACCAACTCCCAGAGCTTGCTCAAACTCATCTCCATCGAGTCGGTGATGTTATCCAACCATCTCATCCTCTGTTGTCCCCTTATCCTGCCCTCAATCTTTCCCAGCATCAAGGTCTTCTCCAAAGAGTCAGCTCTTCGCATCAGGTGGCCAAAGTATTGGGGTTTCAGCTTCAACATCAGTCCTTCCAGTGAATATTCAGGACTGATTTCCTGTGGGATTGACTGGTTGCATCCTTGCAGTCCAAGGGACTCTCAAGGGTCTTCTCCAACACCACAGTTCAAAAGCATCAGATCTTCAGTTTAGTTCAGTCCAGTCACTCAGTCATGTCCAATTCTTGGCAACACCATGAACC
>NW_024073079.1:0-4475 GCF_014754425.2 Oryx dammah
ATCTCACTCCCAGAACTCACGCAGCTTGGACCCTGCCTTCAGTCATGCCCTGACAAACTTTCTTGAACCCACTACGTCATCTCTGCACTGACCTAGGATGGGTCCTGCCCTTGTTCAAGGTGTTGGCCAACACTGCTGAGCCTCTCTTTGACTTTCCAGCTAGCCCTGGCCATTTTCAAACCATCGACCTACAATCCTGAGCTGACAACTGTCCTCCTGACTCTAAACTAGTGTGTGTCCTGCCCTTGGTTAGTCCCCATAGGAAACACTCCCAATCAGGCATCACACTCGCTGCACGGAGCAAGGTTTCACATGCCTTTGAGCAAGAACCCAACAAACGCTCCGAGCCCATATTTCGATACGTACGCGGACCATACTCAGTCCTGCCCTTCTTCAAAACCATGAAATACCCCTGAGCCCACCTCTTGGTCCCTGTACTGAACCAGGCTAATTCCTGCCTAATTAAAGCCTCAACAGATACTCCTGAATTGACTTCTAAGGACCTGCACTGACACAGGCTGGGTCCAGGCCTTGTTCAAAACCCTTGCAAACACTCCCGAGCCTCCCTCCTGGTCGTTGACCCGAACCAGACTGGGTCCTGCCCTTCCTCATAGCCACTACATATACTTTCCTCATGGCCACTACATATACTTCTGAACACACGTCTCGGTCTCTGCACTGAACCACGCTAGCCTGTCACGTGCAAGCACTGACAGACAACACTGTGCCCAAATGTTGGGTCCTGCCAGGAACTTGGCTAAATGCTTCCCATGTTCATGAGCCCTCATATCATGTGTGAGCCAAAATCTTGAGTCTTTAACTGAAGTATTTTGGGAGCTGCCCCTGTTGCATCCCTTCAAATGCTCCAAAGCCCACATCCTGGGCTCTGTACTGACCTGGCAGGGCCCTGCCTTTGTTCAAGCCCCTGACAAACTCTCCTGAGCTCACATCTGGTTCCGGCTCTGAACCATGTGGAGTCCTGTCTTTGTTTATGCCCCCGAGAAACACCTCTGCGCCCACATCTAAGTCCCTGTCATGAACTAGGCTGGGTCCTGCACTTATTCAAGGCCTCTACCAACATAGCTGAGCCTGCATCTGACTCTCACGCTAGTTCCTGGCCTTATTCGATCCAACGGCAAGCAATCCTGAGCCGATAAGTAGCTCGATGCCTGGGAACTATGGTGTGTACCGCTATTGTTCAGTCCATCAGGAAACACTGGCGACCCCACATCCCACTCGCTATACTCAGGAAGTCTGGGTCATGCCTTTGAGCAAGACCCCAACAAATACTCCTGAGCCCTAGGACACTAGGTCCCTGAAGTGAACCAGGCTGAATCTTACTCTGGTAAAGCCTCTGGCAAACAATCCCCAGCGCACATCTGTTGTGCAAGCTTCCAAAAAATACTCCTGCAACCATCTCTATGTCTGTGTACTGAATCAGGTTGTGTCCTGCCCTTATTCATGACATCTACAACATTCCTTAGCGCACATCTGTGTCCCTGAATGGAATCAAACTGGATCCTGTGCTTGTTCAAGCCCCTAAAAGTGACACCTGAGCCTATATCTAGGTCCCTTCACTGACCCATGCTTGTACTGTGCTTTTTCAGACACAAGAAACACATGTGAGGCCACATATTGTCCCTTCACTGAACCAAGCTGTGCCCTGTACTTGCACAAGCCCTCGAGAAATATTCCAGAGCCCACATTTCGGTCCGTCTACTGATCCAGACTGGGTTGTGGCTTTCTTTAAGCCCCAGACAATCGCTCCTAGGCCCACATCACTTTCCCTAATCTGAATTCTGCTGTGTCCTGCACTGGTTCCATATCCCGACCAACACTCTTTAGCCCATATCTCACTCCAGGATTCATGCATGCTGGACCCTGCCTTTAGTTCAGCCCTGACCAACCTTCCTGAGCCCACTACCACTAGGTAAGTCATCTCTGCACTTAACCTAGGATGGGTTGTGCCCTTCTTCATGGTGCCGGCCAACATTGATGAGACTCTTTCTGGCCATAATGCAGGAAACTGACCTGATTGCACAACTTACTCCCTGAGTCTGAAGTAGAGTATGTACTTTTTTCCTTTCCTTGGTCAGTTCCCCCAGGAAAAATTCCTAATCTGACATCGCACTCACTGCACTGAACAAGGATCGACGTGCCTTTGTGCAAGACCCCAGAAACACTCCCGAGGCCACATTTTGATACCTATGTGGACCGTGCTTGGTCCTGCCCTTTTTCAAGCCGACAAGAATTACCTCTGAGCCTGCATCTCAGTCCCTGTGCTGCACAAGGCTAATATCTGCAATCTTGAAGCCTCAACAGATACTCCTGAATCGATATCTAAGGACCTGACTGAACCAGACTCGGTCCAAGTTTTATTCAAGACCCTTGCGTTCACTCCTGAGCCTCCCTCCCTGTATATGGACCGAATCATGCTAGGTCCTGCCCTTCTTCAAGGCCACAAAAAAATACTTCTCAACACACGTCTTGGTCACTGCACTGAACGGGGTTAGGTTCCTCCGACGTGCAAGCAATGACAGACAACCCTGAGCCCAAATGTCGAGTACTGCACGGAATGTGGCAATGCACTGCCCATGTTCATGACCTGGAATAACAGGCCTGAGCCAACATCTTGAGCCAGGCATTGAGCATTTTGGGAACTGTCTCTGTTGCACCTCAGCAAATGCTCCTGAGCCCACATCATGGGCCCTGCACTTATCCCGCTGGGGCTCTGCCATTTTTCAGGCCCCCAACAAACACTCCTGAACTCACAACTCTTGTCTGGCACTGAACCATGCTAGGTCCTGCCTTTGCTTACGCCCCCGAGAAACACTCCTGGCCCACAACTCCATCCCTGCCATGAACCAGGCTGGGTCCTGTAGGTATTGAAGGCAGGGACCAACATACCTGAGTCTGTTACTGACTCTCATGCTAGTTCCCGGCCTTATTCAAGCCACCGGCAGTCAATCCTGAGCCGACAACTAGCTCCATGCCTCGGAACTATGGTGGGTACCGCCATTGTTCAGTCCCCCAGGAAACACTGGTGATCCCACATCCCCTCGGTGCACTCAAGAAGGCTGGGTCATACCTTTGAGCAAGACCCCAACAAACACTCCTGAGCCCGAGGAGACTAGGTCCCTACAGTGAACCAGGCTGAATCTTGCACTGGAGAAAGCCTCCGGCAAACACTCCCCAGCACACATCTGTTGTGCAAGCTTCCGAAAAATATTCTTGGAACACCTCTAGTTCTGTGCGCTGAATCAGACTGGGTCCTGACCTTGTGCATGACACCTACAACACTCCTTACTCCACATCTGTGTCCCTGAACCAAGCTGGATCCTGCGCTTGCTCAAGCCCCTAAAAACGACTCCTGAGCCCACATCTAGGACCCTTCACTGACCCAGGCTGGTCCTGCGCTTGTTCACACCAGGGAGACACGCGTGAGGCCACATATGTTCCCTGCACGGAACCGACCTGGACCCTGTACTTGAGCAAGCCCTTGACAAATATTCCGAAGCCCACATTTTAGTCCCTCTACTGATCCAGACTGGGTCCAGGCCTTTTCAAGCCCCAGACAATCGCTCCTGGGCCCACATTGTGGTCCCTGAACTGAATTCTGCAGGGTCCGGAATGGTTCCATGGCCTGACCAACAACTTGAGCCCATATCTCACTCCCAGAACTCACGCAGGTTGGACCCTGCCTTTAGTCAGGTCATGACAAACATTCCTGAGCCAATAACGTTGTCTCTACACTGAGACACTTGTCCAAAGTCCCGGCCAACACTGCTGAGCCTTTCTCTGACTCTCAGGCTAGTCCTGGCTATATTCAAGCCACCGACCTACAATCCTGAGCCCTCAACTGTCTCCCTGACTCTGAACTAGGGTGTGTCCTTGTGGCCTGCCCTTGGTCAGTACCCCCAGCAAAGACTCCCGATCCGGCATCACACTCACTGCTTTGAACAAGGATCAATGTGCCTTTATACAGGACCCCAGCAAACACTCCCGAGCCCATATTTTGATCCCTATGTGGCAATGCTGGGTCCTGCACTTATTCAAGACCACGAGAAATACCTCTGAGCCCGCATCTCTGTCCTTGTACTGAACCAGGCTAAGGTCTGCCCATCTGTATGCCTAAACGGATAACCCTGAATCGAAATCTAATGACATACACTGAACCAGGCTGAGTCCAGGCCTTGTGCAAGAGCCTTGCAAACACTCCTGAGCCTCCCTCCTGGTCCCTGAACCGAGCTTCACTAGGTCCTGCACTTCTTCAAGGCCACAACAAATACTTCTCAACACACGTCTCAGTCACTGAACGGAACCTGGCTAGCTCCTTCCGACGTGAAAACACCGACGGAAAACCCTGAGCCCAAATGTCAGGTCCTGCATGGAACTAGGCAAAGCACTGCCCATGTTCATGATGCCTAATAACAGGCCTGAGCCAACTTCTTGAGTCTGGCACTGATGCATTTTCG
>NW_024073080.1:0-127 GCF_014754425.2 Oryx dammah
GAGATCCAACCAGTCCATTCTGAAGGAGATCAGCCCTGGGATTTCT
Source organism: Oryx dammah (assembly GCF_014754425.2). Taxonomy (NCBI): domain Eukaryota; kingdom Metazoa; phylum Chordata; class Mammalia; order Artiodactyla; family Bovidae; genus Oryx; species Oryx dammah. The sequence goes on from NW_024073080.1 coordinate 47, forward strand.
TCGGAAGGAATGATGCTGAAGCTGAAACTCCAGCACTTTTGCCACCTCATGAGAAGAGTTGACTCATTGGAAAAGACTCTG
>NW_024073080.1:227-4475 GCF_014754425.2 Oryx dammah
AAGAGTTGACTCATTGGAAAAGACTCTGATGCTGGGAGGGATTGGGGGCAGGAGGAGAAGGGGACGACCGAGGATGAGATGGCTGGATGGCATCACGGACTCGATGGACGTGAGTCTGAGTGAACTCCGGGAGTTGGTAATGGACAGGGAGGCCTGGCGTGCTGCGATTCATGGGGTCGCAGAGAGTCGGACACCACTGAGCAACTGAACTGAATTGAACAGCATTTACAACATCTATGATCTTGAGAATTTATATACGGTCTTCAAATGGAGTCCCCATCCCTGTGGGAAGAGAAGCTGATCCATGGTTTTTAGGGACTGCAGCCCCAGATTGTCAGCTCTGTGCAAAATCTTCTCTGAACTGATGTCCCTGAGAAAAGCACTAGCAAAGGGTTCTTGCCCAGCCCGCCCCCACAATCCTCTCACAAGGGACATTTCTCTAGGTTCGCACAAGAAAGGGACGCCATTACCCTTCTCTTATCTCACTTCAGTGCCTTGTCTCATGGAGGAAAATCTTCCCAGCACCAACCCCAGGTTAGTGTTGATGCTCAGAAAACAAGGCTTCCCTGGTGGCTCAGCTGGTAAAGAATCCGCCCGCAATGCGGGAGACCTGGGTTGGGAAGATCCCCTGGAGGAGGGAAAGGCTACCCACTCCAGTATTCTGGCCTGGAGAAGTCCATGGACTGTGTAATTCCTGGGGCCACAAAGAGTCGGACATGACTGAGCGACTCACACTTCACTTTCTTTTCAGAAAACAAACAGCCCTCATCCCCTGGTTCCTGCTCATGCCCCTTTCGCACCTACACACCCCATATGTGCCTCGTCTGCCTCTCTCTCTCCTTCCCTTCCTCCCGCCTTTCCCCTTTTCTTAGGCACACGCACACCCGAACACACACACGCACTCCTGTTCCATAAATGAGCCGTCTTGTTGTTCGCGAACCCTCAGTGCTGGCCGGCAGAGCGGTCCTTGGAGACTCACTTCTGCGGGGGTCACTCCGGAGCCACGGCAGCGAGTGACGTCCCGGCAGCTTGGCTGCCCCCTCGGGGAGGTGTCACACGAGTGTTCTTTTCCTTCTCCTCGAATCAGAGCTAGTAGGAAGTTTGGGAGCCATTAGGCTGAAACTCCTGTGGGCTCAGCGACATTCCTGCCGATCCGTATCCTTGAAAAAGATGTTCCAAGGAAAAGGCTGGCCTTCAGGGGAGACACCGAACTTCCTGCCCTGGAGGTGGGCAGTGGTCCAGCGGTTGCCTGGCAACAGTCACCCAGCAACCCACAGGCCCGAGGCACAGGGGGAAGTAGGCATGAACGTTACGATTTCAGGCTGGCTTTCAGAAGTTCATATAACACGCCACAAATGTGAAATAGTGTAGGTCTACAGTAACATATTTTAAAATAAAGTATTTTAAAATGTAAAGAAAACACACGGAAAGGCCCCGTTTTCCCTGTGTCGTCACTGTTATTTCATTACGAGAACTCTCAGACGAGCTCCCAGTCCTGAGATACTCTCTGGCAGCGCTCACCTGCCTCCCACAGAAACCCTGTGCCTCAGGTGCCCTGGCAAGTCGGGGGTTCGGACCGCAGCCTCGCTCCCTGGCACATCCGTGGGCCCGTCCGACAGGAGGCCGCGGTCGTGTGGAAGGGAGAGAGCCAACCCGTTCTGCAAGGTCAGGAGTTCAGGAGAGTTGCTGCCTTAGTCTCAGTCCTGAGGGCTTAGGTCACAGGGGACTGTTGATAATCCAAGGCAGCTAGTTGGAAGGAGCTTGCATCCGTTCTCCACCCATTTCTTGTTCTTCAGTTAAGCATGGACTTTCTTTGAAATGAAAAATGTGCTGTCTAATACAGTTTTGACCAACGAGAAGGTGGATGATACGGCGCCATAATGCTAAATTCTCAAAACATGGATTACAGGAATTTAAGAAAGCAACTGTCGTTCAACCAAAGTACAGTTCTGTCCTGTTCTCTGTCAGCCCTTGTGGTGCTGTCTAAGGGTCCTGCGTAATCAGCAGTTGATTTTGGCTTGGTCTCCCTCCCTCCTTCCTTTCCTTCCGTCCCCTGGCTTCCCTCTCTTCCTACCTGCCTCCCCCGTTTCATTCATTTCCAGTTTTACTGTTTGATTGGAGTAGACAAGAATATGGCTAAAATGCCAGGCTCGCAGAGGGAAACCTTGAGGTTAATGTTTTTTTTGTCCCACCAGTCTTAATTTCAGCTGATCTAATGATCTGCCAATCTGGTGTTTCCAGGGTGTGGCCATTCGATGAAGTAAATTGGATTTAAAAAATGCTTTGGAGTCATTTGCATTTGCTTTTAAGTAATGAGATTGTAGTATCAGTTGATATAATAAAAACAAAATGCTGATTTTCCTATTCCAAGTCCTTTTCCAAAGCAGTTAATGATGATGTGGTGTAACATATCATTTTGAATGGTCTGCTGTGTCCCAGAAGAGTGCTTGTCACTTGATTACCTGATTTACTGCATAGGAACTGAGAGATAGGTATTAACCCTATTGTTGTTTCCATTTTAAGGAAGAATAAGCGGTAGGTGGGTAGGTGGGAAGAACAGGTCTTTAAATACTAAACCCCGGGGGCATCCCTGGCGGTTCAGTGGTTGAAACTCCACACGTCCACTGCAAGAGGCACAGTTTGGAGCTCTGATTGGATCACGATCCCTCGTGCCATGTCCTGTGGCCAAAACAAACAACAAACCAAACCCTTTTAAGTATGAAATACACACTGGATTTCAAAGTCTTGGCACCAACAAGAAGTAGGACATTTATGACTATTTTATAAAGATTCCATGTTGAAATGATACTGTTTTTGATATGTCGGGTAAAATAAAATTTGTAACTTAAGTTTCAAAAAGAAACATAGAAAGAATGAGCTCCAGTTGAGAGAATTTAATGAAACTGCTCAGTGTCATACAGCTAGTGAGTGGCTTGGCTGGAATTCAAACCAGGTCTATGCGTGTCTGGGACTTCCCAGGTGGCGCTAAGGGTAAAGAACTCTCCTGCCAATGCAGCAAACATGAGACTCAGGTTCGATCCCTGGGGCGGGAAGATCCCCTGGAGGAGGGCACGGCAGCCCACTGCAGTGTTCTTCCCTGGAGAATCCCATGGACAGAGGAGCCTGGTGGGCTACAGTCAATAGGGTTGCAAGGAGCCGGACACGACTGAAGCAACTTAGCATGCACACAGGCACACACACATTATATATGTCTAGAGCGTGAGAGTTTACCACAAATACCTAGCCCAGCATCACACAGCAAATAGACGTGGTTGGTTAAATTATTAGATTCAATGCATCATTTCTCTGTGTTTTACTTCCCATCTCTGCCTCAGCTTCGTGGTGAGTAAAGGAACCTTACTCGTCTGTCTTCCTGTCCTGAGTGGCTGTTGCCCACTCTGCCTGGGCTCCACCAGGAGACCCCTGGAGCTGACCTGAATGGAGCCTGCAGGCTGTAGATGAACCCAGCCAACCCACTGAGCTGAGCTGATACAAATCTTTTCACACATGTGAGCTCGAGAAAAAAATGACAGCTGTTTAACCCACTGAGCTTGTGTGTGTGTGTGTGTGTGTGTGTGTGTGTGTAGTGTAGTTGATTTAGAATGTTGTGTTACTTCCAGGTATAAGCAAAGTGAGTCAGTTATATCTATCAATCTAGCTATATATATAATCTATCTATCCTTTTCGCTTATAGGTTACTCCAAAATATGTCTTTTGTTGTTTATCTATTTTATATGTAGCAATGTCCCCAACTCCTAGTTTTTGCCCCACTGCCTCCCCTTTGATGTGTTTTCTGTGCCAGCGGGTCTGTTTCTGATTTGTATATACATTCTTTTCTTTCATTTGTTTAGGTCCACACGTGAGTGACATCCTGTGATATTTGCCTCGGCCTTGCTTCACTTTGTATGATAGCCTCTAGGTCCGCACATGTTGTGGCAGCTGGCACGCGTTCATCCTCTTCACCAGCTGCGTAATATTCCATTGTGTGTATACATTGCATCTTCTGTTTTAAAAATATTTATTCATTGAGTTATTTGGCTGAGCCAGGTTTTAGTTGCGACTTGCAAGATCTTTCGTTGCAGCACTCAGACGCCCTAGTTGCAACAGGCAGGCTCTCTACTTGGAGCATGCAGACTCTCTAGTTCCAGCACACCCGCTCTCTAGTTCCAGCACGCGGACTCTCTAGTTCCAGCACGCGGACTCTCTAGTTCCAGCACACACGCTCTCTAGTTCCAGCACGCGGGCTCT
>NW_024073081.1:0-192 GCF_014754425.2 Oryx dammah
GTGGCCACTGCTGAGTTTTCCAAACTTGCTGGCATATTGAGTGCAGCACTTTCACAGCATCATCTTTCAGGATTTGAAACAGCTCAACTGGAATTCCATTACCTCCACTAGCTTTGTTCGTACTGATGCTTTCTAAGGCCCACTTCACTTCACTTTCCAAGATGTCTGGCTCTAGATTAGTGATCACATCAT
>NW_024073081.1:292-4475 GCF_014754425.2 Oryx dammah
TCTTATCTCTTCTTGCTATTCTTTGGAACTCTGCATTCAGACGCTTATAGCTTTCCTTTTCTCCTTTGCTTTTCGCCTCTCTTCTTTTCACAGCTATTTGTAAGGCCTTCCCAGACAGCCATTTTGGTTTTTTGCATTTCTTTTCCATGGGGATGGTTTTGATTCCTGTCTCCTGTACAATGTCACGAACCTCATTCCATAGTTCATCCGGGACTCTCTCTATCAGATCTAGGCCCTTAAATCTATTTCTCACTTCCACTGTATAATCATAAGGGATTTGATTGAGGTCATACCTGAATGGTCTAGTGGTTTTCCCTACTTTCTTCAATTTAAGTCTGAATTTGGTAATAAGGAGTTTATGATCTGAGCCACAGTCAGCTCCTGGTCTTGGTTTTGTTGACTGTACAGAGCTTCTCCATCTTTGGCTGCATAGAATATAATCAATCTGATTTCGGTGTTGACCATCTGGTGATGTCCATGTGTAGAGTCTTCTCTTGTGTTGTTGGAAGAGGGTGTTTGCTATGACCAGTGCATTTTCTTGGCAAAACTCTATTAGTCTTTGCCCTGCTTCATTCCGCATTCCAAGGCCAAATTTGCCTGTTACTCCAGGTGTTTCTTGACTTCCTACTTTTGCATTCCAGTCCCCTATAATGAAAAGGACATCTTTTTTGGGTGTTAGTTCTAAAAGGTCTTGTAGGTCTTCATAAAACCGTTCAACTTCAGCTTCTTCAGTGTTACTGGTTGGGGCATAGACTTGGATAACTGTGATATTGAATGGTTTGCCTTGGAAATGAACAGAGATCATTCTGTTGTGTTTGAGATTGCATCCAAGTACTGCATTTCAGACTCTTTTGTTGACCATGATGGTTACTCCATTTCTTCTGAGGGATTCCTGCCCGCAGTAGTAGATACAATGGTTATCTGAGTTAAATTCACCCATTCTAGTCCATTTTAGTTCGCAGATTCCTAGAATGTCGACGTTCACCCTTGCCATCTCTTGTTTGACCACTTCCAATTTGCCTTGATTCATGGACCTGACATTCCAGGTTCCTATGCAATATTGCCCTTTACAGCATCGGACCTTGCTTCTATCACCAGTCACATCCACAACTGGGTGTTGATTTTGCTTTGGCTCCATCCCTTCTCTTTCTGGAGTTATTTCTCCACTGATCTCCAGTAGCATATTGAGCACCTAATGACCTGGGGATTTCCTCTTTTGGTATCCTATCATTTTGCCTTTTCTAGTCTCACAGTCCTAAATATTATGTTAATCATCCTCTTGCTTGTCTTTATGATTTTCCTGTATGTGGCTACATCCCTAAAAAACATATTTAGTCTTACCTGTTCTTAAACTTCATATTAACAAATACATAGTGCATTCTCCATGTTACATGCTTTTTTTCACTCAAATCCTATGTTTTGGAAAAATGTCCATGCTGATGAGTAAGTTTATTCATTTTCACTGCCTATTGTATTTCACTGGGTGAATATCATAATTTATTCATCTATTCTACTACTGATGGACATTTAGTTAGTTTCAAGCTTTTTCTATTACAAACAGTGCTTCTATGAAAATTTTTCTACATACCTTTAGGGTATATAGCCAAGAATAGAATTTCTGGTCAGAGGCAATGCACATCTTAAATTTTAAGAAATAATTCCAGGAGCGGTCCTAAGATGGCAGAGGAATAGGATGGGGAAACCACTTTCTCCTCGACAAATTCATCAAAAGAACATCTGAACGCTAAGCAAATTCCACAACAACTTCTGAACACTGGCAGAGGACACCAGGCACCTAGAAAGGCAGCCCATTGTCTTGGAAAGGAGGTAGGACAAAATACAGACGATAAAAAGAGAGACAAAAGAGTTAGAGACAGAGATCCATCCCAGGGAGGGAGTCATAAAAGAGGAGAAGTTTCCAAACACCAGGAAACCCTCTCACCAGAGGGTCTGTGGGGAGTTTTGGAATCTCAGAAAGCAACACAACTGGGAGGGAAAATAAATAAATAAATAAATCCCACAGAGTTGCCTAATGGTAACTCCCAGCAGAGAAGTAGCCCAGACTCTTGCATCTGCCACCAGCAAGGGAGGGCTGAACAAGGAGGTGCCTGCTGCATTGCTTAGGGTAAGGATCAGGACTGAATGCCCTGAGGGTAATCTGAGGGAGCTAACCTGAGATAGCAATCCAAACTGTGGGATGGCCAGAGAGAGAGAGAGAGAAAGAGGGAGAGAGAGAGAACTTTCCGGTGAAAAGCGCTAACCCAAGGCACTGCTGGGCCGCTCACAGAACAAAGGACTGAGCGAATACCAGAGGAGAGCTAGCAGGCAGCTGACCGGCCCATCATCACCAGCTGGAAGCAGGGAGGAGGGCCGGCGGCAGCCAGAGCCGTAAAGGGGCAAACTCAGCCCCAAAGATGACATCCTCCACCAAACTGTGAGCAGGCTCCTAGTTGCCAACCAAGTCTTCCTGGGATCCTGGACAGATGACAAACGCCGGGAGGGTCGCAGCCAAGAGATCAGCTCCCCAGAACAGACACATGGCACACCTGAGATGGCGTTCCCGCTGCGGGAAACCCAGCAGCTGGGATGGGGGAGGTGATAAGACGCACTGCACCTAAGAAGAGCACGCTCGCCAAGCACCTGGTCACCTGAGTTGCTCAGACCTGGGAAGGAAGGGCACAAAATGCAGGCCCAACTGAGTCTGCGCCTTTGTGGAGAACCTGAACCTCACCGGCTTAGACCTGGGAAGTGCATGCAACCCAGGGCCCACTTTGGATAGCTCCCCTGCAGAGCAACCTGGAGCTTGAGCAGTGTAGACTGGGAAAGCACATGAGCAGGGGCAAACCCAGTGTGGCTGAGACACTGCGAGCACTCCCCACACACTCCAGTGATATTTGTTTGCAGTGTTCCTCCCTCCCCATAGCACGACTGAACAAGTGAGCCTAAATAAGTGACCACCTTAGCCCCGTGTGTCAGGGCAGAAATTAGACACTGAAGAGACTTGCAAACAGAAGTCAAAATAAACAGAGGGAACCACTTTGGAAGTGACAGGTGCAACAGATCAAAACCCTGTAGTTAGCACCGACTACACTGGAATGGACCTATAGACTTGAGAAGTATAAGCTGGAACAAGGAACTATCTGAAACTGAACTGACACCACACTGCCCGCAACAGCTCCAGAGAAATTCCTATATATTTTTTTACTATTATCACTAAAAAATCTTAAAAAAAATTTTTTTTAAGTCCTCTCAGTTCAGTTCAGTCACTCAGTCATATCCAACTATTTGCGACCCCATGAATCACAGCACACCAGGCCTCCCTGTCCATCACCAACTCCTGGAGTTCACTCAAACTCACGTCCATTGAGTTGGTGATGCCATCCAGCCATCTCATCCTCCTGCCCCCAATCCCTCCCAGCATCAGAGTCTTTTCCAATGAGTCAACTCTTCACATGAGGTGGCCAAAGTATTGGAGTTTCAGCTTCAGCATCAGTCCTTCATATGAACACCCAGGACTGATCTCCTTTAGGATGGACTGGGTGGATCTCCTCGCAGGCCAAGGGACTCTCGAGTCTTCTCCAACACCACACTTCAAAAGCATCAATTCTTTGGTGCTCAGCTTTCTTCACAGTCCAACTCTCACATCCATACATGACCCCTGGAAAAACCACAGCCTTGACTAGCCAGACCTTTGTTGGCAAAGTAATATCTCTGCTTTTCAATATGCTGTCTAGGTTGGTCAGAACTTTCTTCCAAGGGAGTAAGCATCTTGTAATTTCATGGCTGCAGTCACCACCTGCAGTGATTCTGGAGCCCAGAAAAATAAAGTCTGACACTGTTTCCACTGTTTCCCCATCTATTTCCCATGAAGTGATGGGACCAGATGCCATGATCTTCGTTTTCTGAATGTTGAGCTTTAAGCCAACTTTTTCACTCTCCACTTTCACCAGGAGGCTTTTTAGTTCCTCTTCACTTTCTGTCATAAGGGTGGCGTCATCTGCATATCTGAGGTTATTAATATCTCTCCCGGCAATCTTGATTCCAGCTTGTGTTTCTTCCAGTCCAGTGTTTCTCATGATGTACGCTGCATAGAAGTTAAATAAGCAGGGTGACAATATACAGCCTTGACGTACTCCTTTTCCTATTTGGAACCAGTCTGTTGTTCCATGTCCAGTTCTAACTG
>NW_024073082.1:0-4183 GCF_014754425.2 Oryx dammah
CAGTTAGAACTGGACATGGAACAACAGACTGGTTCCAAATAGGAAAAGGAGTACGTCAAGGCTGTATATTGTCACCCTGCTTATTTAACTTCTATGCAGCGTACATCATGAGAAACACTGGACTGGAAGAAACACAAGCTGGAATCAAGATTGCCGGGAGAGATATTAATAACCTCAGATATGCAGATGACGCCACCCTTATGACAGAAAGTGAAGAGGAACTAAAAAGCCTCCTGGTGAAAGTGGAGAGTGAAAAAGTTGGCTTAAAGCTCAACATTCAGAAAACGAAGATCATGGCATCTGGTCCCATCACTTCATGGGAAATAGATGGGGAAACAGTGGAAACAGTGTCAGACTTTATTTTTCTGGGCTCCAGAATCACTGCAGGTGGTGACTGCAGCCATGAAATTACAAGATGCTTACTCCCTTGGAAGAAAGTTCTGACCAACCTAGACAGCATATTGAAAAGCAGAGATATTACTTTGCCAACAAAGGTCTGGCTAGTCAAGGCTGTGGTTTTTCCAGGGGTCATGTATGGATGTGAGAGTTGGACTGTGAAGAAAGCTGAGCACCAAAGAATTGATGCTTTTGAAGTGTGGTGTTGGAGAAGACTCGAGAGTCCCTTGGCCTGCGAGGAGATCCACCCAGTCCATCCTAAAGGAGATCAGTCCTGGGTGTTCATATGAAGGACTGATGCTGAAGCTGAAACTCCAATACTTTGGCCACCTCATGTGAAGAGTTGACTCATTGGAAAAGACTCTGATGCTGGGAGGGATTGGGGGCAGGAGGATGAGATGGCTGGATGGCATCACCAACTCAATGGACGTGAGTTTGAGTGAACTCCAGGAGTTGGTGATGGACAGGGAGGCCTGGTGTGCTGTGATTCATGGGGTCGCAAATAGTTGGATATGACTGAGTGACTGAACTGAACTGAGAGGACTTAAAAAAAATTTTTTTTAAGATTTTTTAGTGATAATAGTAAAAAAATATATAGGAATTTCTCTGGAGCTGTTGCGGGCAGTGTGGTGTCAGTTCAGTTTCAGATAGTTCCTTGTTCCAGCTTATACTTCTCAAGTCTATAGGTCCATTCCAGTGTAGTCGGTGCTAACTACAGGGTTTTGATCTGTTGCACCTGTCACTTCCAAAGTGGTTCCCTCTGTTTATTTTGACTTCTGTTTGCAAGTCTCTTCAGTGTCTAATTTCTGCCCTGACACACGGGGCTAAGGTGGTCACTTATTTAGGCTCACTTGTTCAGTCGTGCTATGGGGAGGGAGGAACACTGCAAACAAATATCACTGGAGTGTGTGGGGAGTGCTCGCAGTGTCTCAGCCACACTGGGTTTGCCCCTGCTCATGTGCTTTCCCAGTCTACACTGCTCAAGCTCCAGGTTGCTCTGCAGGGGAGCTATCCAAAGTGGGCCCTGGGTTGCATGCACTTCCCAGGTCTAAGCCGGTGAGGTTCAGGTTCTCCACAAAGGCGCAGACTCAGTTGGGCCTGCATTTTGTGCCCTTCCTTCCCAGGTCTGAGCAACTCAGGTGACCAGGTGCTTGGCGAGCGTGCTCTTCTTAGGTGCAGTGCGTCTTATCACCTCCCCCATCCCAGCTGCTGGGTTTCCCGCAGCGGGAACGCCATCTCAGGTGTGCCATGTGTCTGTTCTGGGGAGCTGATCTCTTGGCTGCGACCCTCCCGGCGTTTGTCATCTGTCCAGGATCCCAGGAAGACTTGGTTGGCAACTAGGAGCCTGCTCACAGTTTGGTGGAGGATGTCATCTTTGGGGCTGAGTTTGCCCCTTTACGGCTCTGGCTGCCGCCGGCCCTCCTCCCTGCTTCCAGCTGGTGATGATGGGCCGGTCAGCTGCCTGCTAGCTCTCCTCTGGTATTCGCTCAGTCCTTTGTTCTGTGAGCGGCCCAGCAGTGCCTTGGGTTAGCGCTTTTCACCGGAAAGTTCTCTCTCTCTCCCTCTTTCTCTCTCTCTCTCTCTGGCCATCCCACAGTTTGGATTGCTATCTCAGGTTAGCTCCCTCAGATTACCCTCAGGGCATTCAGTCCTGATCCTTACCCTAAGCAATGCAGCAGGCACCTCCTTGTTCAGCCCTCCCTTGCTGGTGGCAGATGCAAGAGTCTGGGCTACTTCTCTGCTGGGAGTTACCATTAGGCAACTCTGTGGGATTTATTTATTTATTTATTTTCCCTCCCAGTTGTGTTGCTTTCTGAGATTCCAAAACTCCCCACAGACCCTCTGGTGAGAGGGTTTCCTGGTGTTTGGAAACTTCTCCTCTTTTATGACTCCCTCCCTGGGATGGATCTCTGTCTCTAACTCTTTTGTCTCTCTTTTTATCGTCTGTATTTTGTCCTACCTCCTTTCCAAGACAATGGGCTGCCTTTCTAGGTGCCTGGTGTCCTCTGCCAGTGTTCAGAAGTTGTTGTGGAATTTGCTTAGCGTTCAGATGTTCTTTTGATGAATTTGTCGAGGAGAAAGTGGTTTCCCCATCCTATTCCTCTGCCATCTTAGGACCGCTCCTGGAATTATTTCTTAAAATTTAAGATGTGCATTGCCTCTGACCAGAAATTCTATTCTTGGCTATATACCCTAAAGGTATGTAGAAAAATTTTCATAGAAGCACTGTTTGTAATAGAAAAAGCTTGAAACTAACTAAATGTCCATCAGTAGTAGAATAGATGAATAAATTATGATATTCACCCAGTGAAATACAATAGGCAGTGAAAATGAATAAACTTACTCATCAGCATGGACATTTTTCCAAAACATAGGATTTGAGTGAAAAAAAGCATGTAACATGGAGAATGCACTATGTATTTGTTAATATGAAGTTTAAGAACAGGTAAGACTAAATATGTTTTTTAGGGATGTAGCCACATACAGGAAAATCATAAAGACAAGCAAGAGGATGATTAACATAATATTTAGGACTGTGAGACTAGAAAAGGCAAAATGATAGGATACCAAAAGAGGAAATCCCCAGGTCATTAGGTGCTCAATATGCTACTGGAGATCAGTGGAGAAATAACTCCAGAAAGAGAAGGGATGGAGCCAAAGCAAAATCAACACCCAGTTGTGGATGTGACTGGTGATAGAAGCAAGGTCCGATGCTGTAAAGGGCAATATTGCATAGGAACCTGGAATGTCAGGTCCATGAATCAAGGCAAATTGGAAGTGGTCAAACAAGAGATGGCAAGGGTGAACGTCGACATTCTAGGAATCTGCGAACTAAAATGGACTAGAATGGGTGAATTTAACTCAGATAACCATTGTATCTACTACTGCGGGCAGGAATCCCTCAGAAGAAATGGAGTAACCATCATGGTCAACAAAAGAGTCTGAAATGCAGTACTTGGATGCAATCTCAAACACAACAGAATGATCTCTGTTCATTTCCAAGGCAAACCATTCAATATCACAGTTATCCAAGTCTATGCCCCAACCAGTAACACTGAAGAAGCTGAAGTTGAACGGTTTTATGAAGACCTACAAGACCTTTTAGAACTAACACCCAAAAAAGATGTCCTTTTCATTATAGGGGACTGGAATGCAAAAGTAGGAAGTCAAGAAACACCTGGAGTAACAGGCAAATTTGGCCTTGGAATGCGGAATGAAGCAGGGCAAAGACTAATAGAGTTTTGCCAAGAAAATGCACTGGTCATAGCAAACACCCTCTTCCAACAACACAAGAGAAGACTCTACACATGGACATCACCAGATGGTCAACACCGAAATCAGATTGATTATATTCTATGCAGCCAAAGATGGAGAAGCTCTGTACAGTCAACAAAACCAAGACCAGGAGCTGACTGTGGCTCAGATCATAAACTCCTTATTACCAAATTCAGACTTAAATTGAAGAAAGTAGGGAAAACCACTAGACCATTCAGGTATGACCTCAATCAAATCCCTTATGATTATACAGTGGAAGTGAGAAATAGATTTAAGGGCCTAGATCTGATAGAGAGAGTCCCGGATGAACTATGGAATGAGGTTCGTGACATTGTACAGGAGACAGGAATCAAAACCATCCCCATGGAAAAGAAATGCAAAAAACCAAAATGGCTGTCTGGGAAGGCCTTACAAATAGCTGTGAAAAGAAGAGAGGCGAAAAGCAAAGGAGAAAAGGAAAGCTATAAGCGTCTGAATGCAGAGTTCCAAAGAATAGCAAGAAGAGATAAGA
>NW_024073082.1:4283-4475 GCF_014754425.2 Oryx dammah
ATGATGTGATCACTAATCTAGAGCCAGACATCTTGGAAAGTGAAGTGAAGTGGGCCTTAGAAAGCATCAGTACGAACAAAGCTAGTGGAGGTAATGGAATTCCAGTTGAGCTGTTTCAAATCCTGAAAGATGATGCTGTGAAAGTGCTGCACTCAATATGCCAGCAAGTTTGGAAAACTCAGCAGTGGCCAC
>NW_024073083.1:0-4474 GCF_014754425.2 Oryx dammah
GATCCCATAGTTCATAAGAACAACCCTTTAAAAGTGACTCATTTGGGAATGGTTTGAAGTAGACCTTAAACTTACAAGTTCTAATATAAGTAACATAGGAAAACCTTGAGAAGATTATTGGTTGTAGTCAAATTTTACTTTTTCCTTTTTCTATACGATGTCCATTCTCATCTAAATGAGAAATTCTGTGAACCTAATCAGTGTGGGAAAGCCCTCAGCCAGAAACAAGAACACATTGCTCATTGAAAATTTCTTACTGGGAAGATAGCCTATGTATGCAGTGAATGTGGAAAGGTCCTCACTCAGAAGCCACACCTCTTTCTTTGTCCATCTGATTAGTCATTCTGTGGCAAAACCCTATGAATGCAATGAATGTGATGAAACTTTCATTCATCAGTCAGTAGTGAGGTTGCATCAGAGAATTCATTCAGGAGAAAAACCCTGCATATGCACTGAATGTAGGCAGGCTTTTATCCCAAAGACCCACTTGGTTGCACATCAAAAAATTCATAGTGGAGAGAAGCCATATGAATACAGTGACTATGGGACATCTTTCCCTTCCAAATCACAACTGCATGAGCATAGCAAAACTCACACAGGGAAAAAACCCACACCTGCACAAGATGTGGAAAGGTCTTCACCAAAAGATCAAACCTCCTTATATACCAGAAGTCTCGGACTGGACAAAGAGCTTATGTTTATACTGAATGTGGAAGGGCCTTCACTTACAAGTCAGTCTTCATGACACATCAGAGAATTCATACTGGTGAAAAACCTTATGAATGCAGTGACTGTGGTAAAATCTTTACACAGAAGTCACACCTCACTGTACACCTGAATGTTCATACTGGCAGGGAACCTTCTGTATGTACTGAATGAGAAATATCCTGAACTCCCTCATGACCACTCTAGTAACACCTCCCCATTCTTCTCTAGTGCTGTCTTACCTTTGGTACCTTATGAACCTTCCTGACTTCCCCAGTCCTACAGTGGTATATCTCAAAAGGGGACTGTTCCATCCTGAATTATCACCCTCTCCCATAATTGTATCTCTTAGGAGATAATTTCTCCCTTGCTCCCATGCCATATACTGAGGGCACCACTGTGGCACTAAAAATATCCCAGAACTCTATATATCTCAGATCCAAACACTACCCTGTCCTACTCCGGGAAGCTTTCTGGACCAGGGATCAAACCTGTGTCCCCTGTGTTGGCAAGTGGATTCTTATCCACCGTGCAACCAGTGAAGTCCTTAATGAGTTTTAATCCTAGTAGTATAAAACATAGTATGCCTATTACTAAATACCTAATATAAAATAACATTTAGTAGAAGAACATATAACTGAAATTTCTGCAATTCACTGTGTTCATGCAGTAATAGTTATTCTTTACTAAAAATGAGGACTACATAGACAGAAGAATGGATAGAAAAGATGTGATATATAGGCTTCCTGGGTGGCGCTAGTGGTAAAGAGCCTGCTTGCCAATGCAGAAGACGTAAGAGATGTGGGTTTGATCTCTCTTGTTCCCCCTTTTTTATTTTTTCAAGATAATCACGCAAGGTACGATTAGCTCTTTCAATGATAGCTTGCCCTTGACTATCACAAGGAATACCAAAAGTATGAGTTATATGGTATTGAGATAAAAATTTGGCTAATTTTGCAGATTGGTAGGCAGGTGCATTATCAGTTTTCAATTCAATTGGTAATCCCATAACTGCAAAACAAGATAACAAATGAGTAATAACAGCGTCAGCCTTTTCAGAATGTAATGCAGTGGCCCATTGAAAATGTGTGCAAGTGTCTATAGTATGATGCACACATTTTTGTTGTCCGAAAGAAGAAATGTAAATTACATCCATTTGGCATATCTGATTTGCTTGTTGTCCTCTCATGTTGACACCTGGTGGAGTAAATGGCAAAGCAAAGGGTGCACATATGGAACAAGAACGAACAATATTTTGAGCTTGTTTTCGAGTAATAGCATGAGATTTTTGTAACCCTTTGGAGTTGGTATGTTGTAAGAGATGTTCTTGTTTTGCTGCTTCTATAGGATAAAGTAAGGCATCAGTTGTAGCATTTCCGAATGATAAGGGTCCAGGAAGGGCAGAATGCGCACGGATGTGAGTAAAGAAAATTAACTCTGAATGCTGCAAGAGCGATTGTTGTACTTGGTAAAACAATTTATCAATAGCTGTTTTAAGGGTCAGTGGAAGGGAGACATGGGGAAGCTGCAGGCAAGAGAAAACAGCATATCGAGAATCTGAAACAATGTTAATAGGAAGTTGGGGAAAATCTTGCAAAACTAACTAGATAGCCCACAATTCAGCGGGCTGTACAGAAGAAAATGAGTGGGGGAGAACCTTGGAACTTTCCAAGGTCCACTATCCAGCAGTATTTTTATTTGCATCTGTAAAAATAGTGGGTCCCTTAACTGGAACATCTGAAATTGGGGAATGAGATATCATAGCGTTAGTCCAGAGAAAATCAATCAATTTAGATGACGGATAATGATTAGAAAATGAACCAGGATATGAGGCAAGAGAAATTTGCCAGTTTTCATTAAATTGTAAACATCGAGATATTTGAGCAGTTGTTAACTGAGTAACAATCTGGTGTGGTTCACATCCTGACAATTGTAAAATACGATGGTGACCTTTCTGTATAAGGAAGGCTAATTTATCCATATATGTAGTCAATTTTTTGGAAAAACTGTTAGGTAAGAAAACCCATTCTATTAATCCTTTTTCTTGAGCAGTTACACCAGATGGAGAATAAAGGGTATGAAATATTATAAACAAAATAGGTTGAGACGCATGTAAGTAAGTCAAAAAGCCGTCATTTAGTCGTTGCTCAACAAATTGAAGTTCCTGTAAAGCCAATGGGGTTAAGGTCTGGGGGCTATCCAGAGCTGTATCTCCTTCTAAAGTAGAAAACAAATGTCATAATTGATAAGTAGGAATCCCAAGCACCGGGCATAGCCAATTAATATCTCCCAATAACTTTTGAAAATCATTTAAGGTTTTGAGATGATCTCTTCTAATTTGCAACTTTTGGGGCCTTATTCTATGTTGTTCCAATATTGTCCCTAAATATGAAACAGGAAAGTCCTTTTGAATTTTTTCTGGGGCTATTTGCAAATTGCATAGTCTTAAAGCCTCCTGTACTTTTAAAAAGAATTCATCACGTTCAGCAATACTAGGAGCTGCTAATAGGAGATCATCCATATAATGATATAGAATATAATTGGGGTATTCTCAGCGGAGGGATTGTAAAGAGCGAGCTACGAATTCTTGGCATAAGGTAGGACTATTTATCATTCCTTGTGGTAAGACTGTCCACTGATAACGCTTAACAGGCTGAGCATGATTAAGAACAGGAAGCAAGTTTATCTCTATCTTGCAATTGTAGGGGAATGGTAAAAAAACCAAACAAACAAACAAAAAAAAACACCAGTCTTTAAGATCTAGCACCATTAAGGACCAATTCTGAGGAATAAGAGCTGGAGAGGGGAGTCCCAATTGTAATGCTCCCATAGGTTCAATACATTATTAACTTCTTGCAAATCAGTTAACATTCTCCATTTTCCAGATTTCTTTTTTATAACAAAAACAGGCGAATTCCAGGGGGAGGTAGAGGGCTCTATATGACCAAGTTGGAGTTGTTCTTGTACTAATTGTTCTAATGCCTCGAGCTTCATCTGTGGTAATGGCCACTGCTCAACCCATTTTGGAGTGTTAGTTAACCATTTTAATGGGAGTGCTCGAGGAATTTGAGCAGTGGCTACCAGTTTTCCGATGGAATGGTTACAGAAGCCCCCAAAGGAGAGAGAAGATCTCTTCCCCATATATTAATAGGTATATTTACAATATAAAAGGTAACAAACACTGATCTTCCTTTATGGAATTGGCATTGCAAGGGATGGGTACTCTTCCAGACATCTGCAATAGAGCCCAATCCCGTCAGCATTAAAGGGCTTTTTTCTTTTTCCCAATCTTGGGGCCATTGTTGAGAAGAAATGACTGAAACATCTGCCCCTGTGTCTACTAGTCCCTCAAAGTTGTTTCCTTGTATAATCAAGGAGAGAACAGGGCGAGAATCTTTGATAAGCATTTCCCAAAATATATGTCGCCCAGTACTTCCGAATCCTCCTGTTCGTTCATTAGGAAGAGCCAAAAAGGGGTGATAAGGTAGGAGAAGTATTTGAGCAATACGTTCCCCAGCTAACAATGAAAGCGTGGTAGAAGTAGAGACCATAATTAAAATTTCCCCAATATAGTCACAGTCTATTACCCCAGGAGTTATGGTTAAACCTCTCAAAGCCACGCTGCTACGGCCTAATATCAAGCCAAAAGTGCCTTTAGGCAGTGGTCCAAATACATTTGTTTTTAATTTATAAATGCCTCCCCCTGGTGACAAAAGAACATGATCAGCTAGTGGCAAATCAGCAGCAGCACTCCCTGAAGTAGCAGACC
>NW_024073084.1:0-4473 GCF_014754425.2 Oryx dammah
GAACTGGACATGGAACAACAGACTGGTTCCAAATAGGAAAAGGAATACGTCAAGGCTGTATATTGTCACCTTGCTTATTTAGCTTCTATGCAGAGTACATCATGAGAAACGCTGGGCTGGAAGAAACACAAGCTGGAATCAAGATTGCTGGGAGAAATATCAATAACCTCAGATATGCAGATGATACCACCCTTATGGCAGAAATTAAAGAGGAACTAAAAAGCCTCTTGATGAAAGTGAAAGAGGACAGTGAAAAAGTTGGCTTAAAACTCAACATTCAGAAAATGAAGATCATGGCATCTGGTCCCATCACTTCATGGGAAATAGATGGGGAAACAATGGAAACAGTGTCAGACTTTATTTTTGGGGGCTCCAAAATCACTGCAGTTGGTGACTGCACCCATGAAATTAAAAGATGCTTACTCCTTGGAAGGAAAGTTATGACCAACCTAGATAGCATATTGAAAAGCAGTGATATTACTTTGCCAACAAAGGTCCGTCTAGTCTAGGCTATGGTTTTTCCAGTGGTCATGTATGGATGTGAGAGTTGGACTGTGAAGAAAGTTGAATGCCGAAGAATTGATGCTTTTGAACTGTGGTTTTGGAGAAGACTCTTGAGAGTCCCTTGGACAGCAAGGAAATCCAACCAGTCCATCTTAAAGGAGATCAGCCCTGGGTGTTCTTTGGAAGGACTGATGCTAAAGCTGAAACTCCAGTACTTTGGCCACCTCATGGGAAGAGTTGACTCATTGGAAAAGACTCTGATGTTGGGAGGAATTGGGGGCAGGAGGAAAAAGGTATGACAGAGGATGAGATGGTTGGATGGCATCACCGACTCAATGGGCATGAGTGTGAGTGAACTCCGGAAGTTGGTGATGGACAGGGAGGCCTGGTGTGCTGCAATTCATGGGGTCGCAAAGAGTCAGACACGACTAAGCGACTTAACTGAACTGAACTGATGAATATAAAGCAGACATCAGAATTCAAGTTTAGGATAAAAAATAATGCAAATTTTTTAATTGATTATGAATCAGAACAATAATATTTGGAAAGATTGGTCAAATAAAATATATCATTTAAAATCATGCTATCTTTTCTTTCTTTCTTTTTTTAAACTTTTTTGTATGTCTACTAAAATGTTTTAAATTACTTGCATGCACCCTGTGGTAGCCATCTCCAAGACAACCCCCAGTAATTCTTCCTGATATTCACACCCTTCCGTGATCCCCTCCCGCTTTGTATCAGGGTTGGTCTGTGTGACCAATAGAATATTTTTTGAGTTCATTAGGTGGCGCTAGTGGTAAAGAACCCGTTGTCAATGCAGGAGACGAAAGAGATGTGGGTTTGATCCTTGTGTCGGGAAGATTCCCCTGAAGAAAAGAATGGCAACCCACTCCAGTGTTCCTGCCTGGAGAATCCCATGGACAGAGGAGCCTAGAGGGCTGTAGTCCATTGGGTCACAAAGGGTCGGACATGACTGAAGTGACTTAGCACACACATTGTTAGTATGTTCATGTAACTTTTTGTGTATATCTCTAAATGTAAAACTGCCACATGCTTGCCTAGGACCAGTATATAGAATACAAAATATTTTCTAGGTTCAAGTATTCAGTAATTCCCAGATTTGTGGATGTCATCTTGCCCCATGTCCTGTTCAGTCTTCCTTAAAGGAACATTGCAGTATATTTTTTAGTGGAATACACCAGAAGTAATGGTGTATCATTCAAGATTAGGTTACAAAATATGCTGAAGCTTCTCCTTTGGTCTCTCTTTCAGTATTTCTGTCTATCCGTCTGTCTCACTCTTTCTCCCTCTCTCTCTCTAGTCATGTACTCTAGAGGAAGTTAGTGCTAATTTGCGAGCAGCCCTATGAACAAGCCTGCATAGTGAGGAACCAAGGCCTCCAGCTAACACCCATGTGGATGAACCCTCTCAGAAGCAGGTCCTCCGGCCATAGTCCAACCTTCAGATAATTGCAGCCAAAGCAATGCCTTGACTACAACCTGGTGCAAGACTCTGCATTGGAACCACCCAGTTAAGCCACTCCCAGATTTCTGGCCCTCAGAAACCATGTGACATCATAAATATTAAGTCATGGGTAATTTATCACACAGCAACATATAGCTAATACACATTCATGTTATTACTATTAAGCAGCACTAATCTCAAGCTGGCTTCCCTGGTGGCTTCAGTGGTAAAGAATCCCCCTGCCAGTGCAGGAGACATGGGTTCAATTCCTGAGTCAGGAAGATCCCTTGGAGAAGAAAATGACAACCCACTCCAGTATTCTTGCCTGGGAAATCCCAAGGACAGAGGAATTTGTCCTTATAGCCTGGCAGGCTACAATCTATAGGGTCACAAAGAACAACTAAACAACAACAATGATCGCAAGTTAACAACAACAACAAAAAGAATCCTCTAGAGCAGAGTCTCCTAAACCTGGCTGCATGTTAAAAGTCACTTGAAAAACTTCTTAAATAGTTGATGCCCAGCTCCCCCACCCCAGACAGTTGAATCAGTCTCTTGGGGTAAAGCCCCAGTATGGGTATTTTATAAAATTTACCCAGGTGATGTAAAGGTTCAGCAAAGGTTGAGATCGCTGCTCTAAGGAATGCTTCTTCAATGTCATTGTGCTTACTTCCATGTATCATCTGGGGTCTGGCTACCCTGGATGTGTATCAGAATCCATGTGGGGGCTGTTAGAAAAGCTAAGTCTCTGGCCCCAGCCCAAGCAGACCAAATCAGAATCTGCATTTTAATAGGACCCCCTGGGAATGTGGAGGCACACTGACCTCTGAGAGGCCTTGATTTGGGGGCATCAATTCAAAACTAGTCCTCTGAGCTCATAGTTCTGTTTCCTGCTAGGGTAACCAAAATCCCCAAATCTGTTCTCCCATAAGCACGCTGCAGTCCCTGGGGTTGCAAAGAGTCAGACACGGAGCGAATGAGCAAGAACGATGCATGATCTCCCTCGCCAAGGGATTCTGACACAACTAGTGGGGGTGGGGCTGAGCCAGGGAGGGTTTTGTGAAAGTTCCCCTCAGGGGATTCTAAACTGCAGCATGGGTGGTGAGATGGATCTCAATCTGTCTTTTCCCTGAGACTCTCATCTCACCACAATAGTAGGACTAAAGAGTTTAAAGATGTCTGTTTCCAAACAACATAAACCCTACGAGCCAACTGCCGCATCTAGGACTTACTTGAAAAAATAAACATTTCTGCCAATCTTATGGAGGGAAAACTCATGACATGAGATTTACCCAGTGCTAAAGTGTGTGTCTCATGCTGAGGACCAGTCATCATCCCCTGAATCACATCCTTGAGAACAAAGTCCCAGCAAGATGCACCATTACTGTATTGCTTTGTTTAGTTATTAAGTCACATCTTTGCAACCGAGTGGAATATAAAGCCCACCAGACTCTTGTGTCCATGGGATTCTCCAGACAAGAATACTGGAGTGGGTTGCCATTTCCTTCTTCAAGGGATCTTCCTGACCCAAGGATCAAACCTGTGTCTCCTGCATTGGCAGGCAGATTCTTTACCACTGAGCCACCTAGGAAGCCCTCACCACCACCACATAGCAAGATTTAAGCTTTATTATAACTCCCTTAAGCTTCCAATCAATGCAAAGAAATAGAGGAAAACAACAGAATGGGAAAGACTAGAGATCTCTTCAAGAAAATTAGAGATACCAAGGGAACATTTCATGCAAAAATGGTCTCAATAAAGGACAGAAATGGTATGGACCTAACAAAAGCAGAAGATATTAAGAAGAGGTGGCAAGAATACATGGAAGAACTGTACAAAAAAGATCTTCACGACCAAGATAATCATGATGGTATGATCACGCACCTAGAGCCAGACATCCTGGAATGTGAAGCCAAGAGGGTCTTAGAAAGCATCACTTTGCACAAAGCTAGTGGAGGTGATGGCATTCCAGTGGAGCTCTTTCAAATCCTGAAAAATGATGCTGTGAAAGTGCTGCACTCAATATGCCAGCAAATTTGGACAACTCAGCAGTGGCCACAGGACTGCAAAAGGTCAGTTTTCATTCCAATCCCAAAGAGAGGCAATGCCAAAGAATGCTCAAACTACTGCACAACTGCACTCATCTCACACGCTAGTAAAGAAATGCTCAAAATTCTCCAAGCCAGGCTTCAGCAATACGTGAACCGTGAACTTCCTGATGTTCAAGCTGGTTTTAAAAAAGGCAGAGGAACCAGGGATCAAATTGCCAACATCCGCTGGATCATGGAAAAAGCAAGAGAGTTCCAGAAAAACATCTATTTCTGCTTTATTGACTATGCCAAAGCCTTTGACTGTGTGGATCACAAGAAACTGTGGAAAATTCTGAAAGAGATGGGAATACCAGACCACCTGACCTGCCTCTTGAGAAACCTATATGCAGGTCAGGAGGCAACAGTTAGAACTGGACATGGAACAACAGACTGGTTCCAAATAGGAAAAGGAATA
>NW_024073085.1:0-4473 GCF_014754425.2 Oryx dammah
GAACTGGACATGGAACAACAGACTGGTTCCAAATAGGAAAAGGAATACGTCAAGGCTGTATATTGTCACCTTGCTTATTTAGCTTCTATGCAGAGTACATCATGAGAAACGCTGGGCTGGAAGAAACACAAGCTGGAATCAAGATTGCTGGGAGAAATATCAATAACCTCAAATATGCAGATGATACCACCCTTATGGCAGAAATTAAAGAGGAACTAAAAAGCCTCTTGATGAAAGTGAAAGAGGACAGTGAAAAAGTTGGCTTAAAACTCAACATTCAGAAAATGAAGATCATGGCATCTGGTCCCATCACTTCATGGGAAATAGATGGGGAAACAATGGAAACAGTGTCAGACTTTATTTTTGGGGGCTCCAAAATCACTGCAGTTGGTGACTGCACCCATGAAATTAAAAGATGCTTACTCCTTGGAAGGAAAGTTATGACCAACCTAGATAGCATATTGAAAAGCAGTGATATTACTTTGCCAACAAAGGTCCATCTAGTCTAGGCTATGGTTTTTCCAGTGGTCATGTATGGATGTGAGAGTTGGACTGTGAAGAAAGTTGAATGCCGAAGAATTGATGCTTTTGAACTGTGGTTTTGGAGAAGACTCTTGAGAGTCCCTTGGACAGCAAGGAAATCCAACCAGTCCATCTTAAAGGAGATCAGCCCTGGGTGTTCTTTGGAAGGACTGATGCTAAAGCTGAAACTCCAGTACTTTGGCCACCTCATGGGAAGAGTTGACTCATTGGAAAAGACTCTGATGTTGGGAGGAATTGGGGGCAGGAGGAAAAAGGTATGACAGAGGATGAGATGGTTGGATGGCATCACCGACTCAATGGGCATGAGTGTGAGTGAACTCCGGAAGTTGGTGATGGACAGGGAGGCCTGGTGTGCTGCAATTCATGGGGTCGCAAAGAGTCAGACACGACTAAGCGACTTAACTGAACTGAACTGATGAATATAAAGCAGACATCAGAATTCAAGTTTAGGATAAAAAATAATGCAAATTTTTTAATTGATTATGAATCAGAACAATAATATTTGGAAAGATTGGTCAAATAAAATATATCATTTAAAATCATGCTATCTTTTCTTTCTTTCTTTTTTTAAACTTTTTTGTATGTCTACTAAAATGTTTTAAATTACTTGCATGCACCCTGTGGTAGCCATCTCCAAGACAACCCCCAGTAATTCTTCCTGATATTCACACCCTTCCGTGATCCCCTCCCGCTTTGTATCAGGGTTGGTCTGTGTGACCAATAGAATATTTTTTGAGTTCATTAGGTGGCGCTAGTGGTAAAGAACCCGTTGTCAATGCAGGAGACGAAAGAGATGTGGGTTTGATCCTTGTGTCGGGAAGATTCCCCTGAAGAAAAGAATGGCAACCCACTCCAGTGTTCCTGCCTGGAGAATCCCATGGACAGAGGAGCCTAGAGGGCTGTAGTCCATTGGGTCACAAAGGGTCGGACATGACTGAAGTGACTTAGCACACACATTGTTAGTATGTTCATGTAACTTTTTGTGTATATCTCTAAATGTAAAACTGCCACATGCTTGCCTAGGACCAGTATATAGAATACAAAATATTTTCTAGGTTCAAGTATTCAGTAATTCCCAGATTTGTGGATGTCATCTTGCCCCATGTCCTGTTCAGTCTTCCTTAAAGGAACATTGCAGTATATTTTTTAGTGGAATACACCAGAAGTAATGGTGTATCATTCAAGATTAGGTTACAAAATATGCTGAAGCTTCTCCTTTGGTCTCTCTTTCAGTATTTCTGTCTATCCGTCTGTCTCACTCTTTCTCCCTCTCTCTCTCTAGTCATGTACTCTAGAGGAAGTTAGTGCTAATTTGCGAGCAGCCCTATGAACAAGCCTGCATAGTGAGGAACCAAGGCCTCCAGCTAACACCCATGTGGATGAACCCTCTCAGAAGCAGGTCCTCCGGCCATAGTCCAACCTTCAGATAATTGCAGCCAAAGCAATGCCTTGACTACAACCTGGTGCAAGACTCTGCATTGGAACCACCCAGTTAAGCCACTCCCAGATTTCTGGCCCTCAGAAACCATGTGACATCATAAATATTAAGTCATCGGTAATTTATCACACAGCAACATATAGCTAATACACATTCATGTTATTACTATTAAGCGGCACTAATCTCAAGCTGGCTTCCCTGGTGGCTTCAGTGGTAAAGAATCCCCCTGCCAGTGCAGGAGACATGGGTTCAATTCCTGAGTCAGGAAGATCCCTTGGAGAAGAAAATGACAACCCACTCCAGTATTCTTGCCTGGGAAATCCCAAGGACAGAGGAATTTGTCCTTATAGCCTGGCAGGCTACAATCTATAGGGTCACAAAGAACAACTAAACAACAACAATGATCGCAAGTTAACAACAACAACAAAAAGAATCCTCTAGAGCAGAGTCTCCTAAACCTGGCTGCATGTTAAAAGTCACTTGAAAAACTTCTTAAATAGTTGATGCCCAGCTCCCCCACCCCAGACAGTTGAATCAGTCTCTTGGGGTAAAGCCCCAGTATGGGTATTTTATAAAATTTACCCAGGTGATGTAAAGGTTCAGCAAAGGTTGAGATCGCTGCTCTAAGGAATGCTTCTTCAATGTCATTGTGCTTACTTCCATGTATCATCTGGGGTCTGGCTACCCTGGATGTGTATCAGAATCCATGTGGGGGCTGTTAGAAAAGCTAAGTCTCTGGCCCCAGCCCAAGCAGACCAAATCAGAATCTGCATTTTAATAGGACCCCCTGGGAATGTGGAGGCACACTGACCTCTGAGAGGCCTTGATTTGGGGGCATCAATTCAAAACTAGTCCTCTGAGCTCATAGTTCTGTTTCCTGCTAGGGTAACCAAAATCCCCAAATCTGTTCTCCCATAAGCACGCTGCAGTCCCTGGGGTTGCAAAGAGTCAGACACGGAGCGAATGAGCAAGAACGATGCATGATCTCCCTCGCCAAGGGATTCTGACACAACTAGTGGGGGTGGGGCTGAGCCAGGGAGGGTTTTGTGAAAGTTCCCCTCAGGGGATTCTAAACTGCAGCATGGGTGGTGAGATGGATCTCAATCTGTCTTTTCCCTGAGACTCTCATCTCACCACAGTAGTAGGACTAAAGAGTTTAAAGATGTCTGTTTCCAAACAACATAAACCCTACGAGCCAAATGCCGCATCTAGGACTTACTTGAAAAAATAAACATTTCTGCCAATCTTATGGAGGGAAAACTCATGACATGAGATTTACCCAGTGCTAAAGTGTGTGTCTCATGCTGAGGACCAGTCATCATCCCCTGAATCACATCCTTGAGAACAAAGTCCCAGCAAGATGCACCATTACTGTATTGCTTTGTTTAGTTATTAAGTCACATCTTTGCAACCGAGTGGAATATAAAGCCCACCAGACTCTTGTGTCCATGGGATTCTCCAGACAAGAATACTGGAGTGGGTTGCCATTTCCTTCTTCAAGGGATCTTCCTGACCCAAGGATCAAACCTGTGTCTCCTGCATTGGCAGGCAGATTCTTTACCACTGAGCCACCTAGGAAGCCCTCACCACCACCACATAGCAAGATTTAAGCTTTATTATAACTCCCTTAAGCTTCCAATCAATGCAAAGAAATAGAGGAAAACAACAGAATGGGAAAGACTAGAGATCTCTTCAAGAAAATTAGAGATACCAAGGGAACATTTCATGCAAAAATGGTCTCAATAAAGGACAGAAATGGTATGGACCTAACAAAAGCAGAAGATATTAAGAAGAGGTGGCAAGAATACATGGAAGAACTGTACAAAAAAGATCTTCACGACCAAGATAATCATGATGGTATGATCACGCACCTAGAGCCAGACATCCTGGAATGTGAAGCCAAGAGGGTCTTAGAAAGCATCACTTTGCACAAAGCTAGTGGAGGTGATGGCATTCCAGTGGAGCTCTTTCAAATCCTGAAAAATGATGCTGTGAAAGTGCTGCACTCAATATGCCAGCAAATTTGGACAACTCAGCAGTGGCCACAGGACTGCAAAAGGTCAGTTTTCATTCCAATCCCAAAGAGAGGCAATGCCAAAGAATGCTCAAACTACTGCACAACTGCACTCATCTCACACGCTAGTAAAGAAATGCTCAAAATTCTCCAAGCCAGGCTTCAGCAATACGTGAACCGTGAACTTCCTGATGTTCAAGCTGGTTTTAAAAAAGGCAGAGGAACCAGGGATCAAATTGCCAACATCCGCTGGATCATGGAAAAAGCAAGAGAGTTCCAGAAAAACATCTACTTCTGCTTTATTGACTATGCCAAAGCCTTTGACTGTGTGGATCACAAGAAACTGTGGAAAATTCTGAAAGAGATGGGAATACCAGACCACCTGACCTGCCTCTTGAGAAACCTATATGCAGGTCAGGAGGCAACAGTTAGAACTGGACATGGAACAACAGACTGGTTCCAAATAGGAAAAGGAATA
>NW_024073086.1:0-4473 GCF_014754425.2 Oryx dammah
CAGCCATTCTGACTGGTGTGAAATGGTACCTCATTGTGGTTTTGATTTGCATTTCTCTAATAATGAGTGATGTTGAGCATCTTTTCATGTGTTTGTTAGCCATCCGTATGTCTTCTTTGGAGAAATGCCTATTTAGTTCTTTGGCCCATTTTTTGATTGGGTTGTTTATTTTTCTGGAGTTGAGCTGCATAAGTTGCTTGTATATTTTTGAGATTAGTTGTTTGTCAGTTGCTTCATTTGCTATTGTTTTCTCCCATTCAGAAGGCTGTCTTTTCACCTTGCTTATAGTTTCCTTTGTTGTGCAGAAGCTTTTAATTTTAATTAGATCCCATTTGTTTATTTTTGCTTTTATTTCCAGTATTCTGGGAGGTATATTATAGAGGATCCTGCTGTGATTTATGTCGGAGAGTGTTTTGCCTATGTTCTCCTCTAGGAGTTTTATAGTTTCTGGTCTTACATTTAGATCTTTAATCCATTTTGAGTTTAT
This sequence comes from Oryx dammah, assembly GCF_014754425.2. NCBI lineage: Eukaryota > Metazoa > Chordata > Mammalia > Artiodactyla > Bovidae > Oryx > Oryx dammah. The sequence continues at coordinate 488 of NW_024073086.1, forward strand.
TTTTGTGTGAGGTGTTAGAAAGTGATCTAGTTTCATTCTTTTACAAGTGGTTGACCAGTTTTCCCAGCACCACTTGTTAAAGAGATTGTCTTCACTCCATTGTATATTCTTGCCTCCTTTGTCAAAGATAAGGTGTCCATTGGTGCATGGATTTATCTCTGGGCTTTCTATTTTGTTCCATTGGTCTATATTTCTGTCTTTGAGCCAGTACCACACTGTCTTGATGACTGTGGCTTTGTAGTAGAGCCTGAAACCAGGCAAGTTGATTCCTCCAGTTCTTCTTTCTCAAGATTGCTTTGGCTATTCGAGTTTTTTTGTATCTCCATACAAATCTTGAAATTATTTGTTCTAGTTCTGTGAAAAATACCGCTGGTAGCTTGATAGGGATTGCATTGAATCTGTAGATTGCTTTGGGTAGTATACTCATTTTGACTATATTGATTCTTCCAATCCACAAACATGGTATATTTTTCCATCTATTAGTGTCTTCTTTGATTTCTTTCATCAGTGTTTTATAGTTTTCGATATATAGGTCTTTAGTTTCTTTAGGTAGGTATATTCCCAAGTATTTTATTCTTTTCATTGCAATGGTGAATGGAATTGTTTCCTTAATTTCTTTTTCTACTTTCTCATTATTAGTGTACAGGAATGCAAGGGATTTCTGAGTGTTGATTTTATATCCTGCAGCTTTACTATATTCATTGATTAGCTCTAGTAATTTTCTGGTGGAGTCTTTAGGATTTTCTATGTAGAGGATCATGTCATCTGCAAACAGTGAGAGTTTTACTTCTTTTCCAATTTGGATTCCTTTTATTTCTTTTTCTGCTCTGATTGCTGTGGCCAAAACTTCCAGAACTATGTTGAATAGTAGCGGTGTTACAGTTTAATAAAGGTGTATATTTGGGATTTGTTAGGACTGTAGCCTGGAAGATACAGACTTAAGAAGCACTTGTATTGTGTTTCAGTGGACTACAACAAGGGGGAGGCTTATAAAGGCAAAACCTCCAGGTGACAGTGGTTACTTGAGTTGTTTATCAAGAATTGTAGTTGGAGCTGACAAGAAGTAAGGGAGTTTGTTAAGTAAGGATTGGTGGGTGTCTGAAATGGTGGCATAGTTACCAGGGGAGATTTTGAGACCATAAGTTTGCAGCTGGTGATGCTGTTCTGAATATGGCTGGTAGTGTCCTTGGACCTGGTATAGTTCAAAGAGAACTATAGTTCAAAGAGAGCTCAAGTTATCAGTGGGTCAGAGACCTGTCTGAGATCACCTGAACTGCAATCCCTCCATTATAATTTTAATTTGTTGTCAGCTGGGAGGCAGGCCTGACAACAGCCCTGCCTAGCTGTGTGGGGAAAGCTGGGGCTGAAATAAACCCTTAGCGATGTACCTCCTTCGCCTGATTTGGCTGGGCCTTTGTACCCTCACCTCTGTCAGTCCTTGGATGAGGGCCACTCTGAGAAGGGGGTAACCTGAGATGAGGGGTTTGGGTGATGAACCTGGAGGGGCAGAGAGCTGTTTGGCCTGCTGATAGCACCCTAGCAGCTGGAGGTCCCCAGTGGAGCAGGATCTGGTTGTCATGTCCCCCTGTTCACACAGAGCCTGAGAATATCAGGATGAATTAATGCACAGACAAGCCTGGCAGGCCAGCTATCTGGGGATCCTCAGCTAGACCCTCTCCTCTGCAGACATTCTCTGTGGTCATTCATTTTCACCCCACAAATATCCAGGCACCAATTAAGATCAGGCCCTGCTTTGCACACTGGGACCAGTGGGGAACTAGACATAGTCTCTGCTGTTCAGGAGCCTGGGTTCTAGTGGGGAGATTGACAATAAACACATCAGTGTATACGTATAGTAAGTCCCGTACATGCAAACCTTCAAGTTGTGAACTTTCAAAGATATGAATGTGCCCCTGTATGCCGGTTGTTATACTCTTCTACTGTACTTTTCAAGGTATGAAACTGTAAGATTAAAAATATTTTCTTTATTTTTTGTTTGTTTGTTTATGTATTATTTGTGTGAAAAGTATTATAAGTCTCTTATGATACAGTACTATATAGCTGATTGTGTTACCTGGGTACCAAGGTTAACTTTGTTGGAAGTGTGTTAGTCACTCAGTCATGCCCAACTCTTTGCAGTCCCATAGACTGCAGCCCACCAGGCTCCTCTGTCCATGGGATTTTTCCAGGCTAGAATACTGCAGTGGGTTGCCATTTCCTTCTCCAGGGGATCTTCCCAACTCAGGGATCAAACACGGGTCTCCTGCACTGCAGGCAGATTCTTTACCAACTGAGCTATGAGGGCACTTTGTTGGACTTATGAACAAATTGGACTTAACAATGCACTGTTGAAATGGAGCTCATTCATATGTACAGGATTTACTCTAATGCAATTTCCCTGCTTCACTGCAGTTCAACAGAAAATAAAGAGGTGATATGAGCATGTCAGGGAGTAGGACGAGAGAGTTGACTCTTCTAGATGAGTGTTTGAAAAGTCACCCATGAGGAAATGACATTTGACTTGCCACTTGAGGCTGAGGAGGATTTGACCAGGAACAATTGCAACAGAGGCAGGAGCAAGTGCCAAGGCCCTGAGGAAGAAAGAAGGCTCATGAGTCTGGAGAGCAGAAGATGGGATCAGACAGAAAGGCAGACACCAGTCTTTGTTTCTATGGCAGAAATGATAAGAAGTTTTTAGAGTGTGTAAAGCAGGAAGTGTGAATTTATCTGATTTATATTTTGAATAGGTCATTTTCCTGCTATTAGGCTATGAATTAGAAGCACACAGATTGGTCAAGAGGGAACACTAGGCAAGAGGTGACTTGGGTCTCTGCAGTGGATGGAGAGTGGACAGAGGGGATGTGAGCAGGGTATCGGTTGGCCCTGCCCATCGACTGAATGCATCCTGTGAAGGGCATGGGGAAGATAGGGAATGTCTGGAGCTGGGTGTCAGCCCCTGGATGTTCAGGGGGGCCACTTCCTGAAGTGATGTGGATCTGTCTCTCCCTCCTTTTCCCTGTTGTTCTTTTCCTGTCTTATATCCCATTTCCTCACAGAGTTTTTTACTGAGAAGATAAACCAAGTCACTCATACTAATTGTTACCTAATTCAGTCCATGTGCCTGATACACAGTGAGGCCAAACAACCCAAAATGTCAGAGTTTGGAGCAGAGAAAGACTCATTGCAGGGCCATGGGAGGAAAAAGGGAGCTATACCTCTAAAATCCCAAACTCCTTGAAGGGTTTCAGCAAAACACTTTTAAAGGCAGGCTCAGGGAGAGGTGTGGCTAGTTATTGCAAACTTCTTTGTGCAGGAATCCTTTGTCTTGACTTGAGATGGGATATCCTGTATATTTCAGGCTATAGGCAAGATTCTTTTTTTTTTTTAATATGGAAGGAACCATCTGAGTTTATTTTTTATTTTTATTTATTTTTCTTTCATTTATTATTATTATTTTTTATTTTACTTTACAATTCTGTATTGATTTTGCCATACATTGACATGAATCCACCACGGGTGTACATGTGTCCCCAAACATGAACCCCCCTCCCACCCCACTCCCCACAACATCTCTCTGGGTCATCCCTTTGTACCAGCCCCAAGCATGCCATATCCTGCATCGGACATAGACTGGTGATTCGATTCTTACATGATATTATACATGTTTCAATACCATTCTCCCAAATCATCTCACCCTCTCCCTCTCCCTCTGAGTCCAAAAGTCCGCTATACACATCTGTGTCTTTTTTTGCTGTCCTGCATACAAGGTCACCATTGCCATCTTTCTAAATTCCATATATATGTGTTAGTATACTGTATTGGTGTTTTTCTTTCTGGCTTACTTCACTCTGTATAATCGGCTCCAGTTTCATCCATCTCATCAGAACTGATTCAAATGTATTCTTTTTAATGGCTGAGTAATACTCCATTGTGTATATGTACCTCAGCTTTCTTATCCATTCATCTGCTGATGGACATCTAGGTTG
>NW_024073087.1:0-4473 GCF_014754425.2 Oryx dammah
CAGCCATTCTGACTGGTGTGAAATGGTACCTCATTGTGGTTTTGATTTGCATTTCTCTAATAATGAGTGATGTTGAGCATCTTTTCATGTGTTTGTTAGCCATCCGTATGTCTTCTTTGGAGAAATGCCTATTTAGTTCTTTGGCCCATTTTTTGATTGGGTCGTTTATTTTTCTGGAGTTGAGCTGCATAAGTTGCTTGTATATTTTTGAGATTAGTTGTTTGTCAGTTGCTTCATTTGCTATTGTTTTCTCCCATTCAGAAGGCTGTCTTTTCACCTTGCTTATAGTTTCCTTTGTTGTGCAGAAGCTTTTAATTTTAATTAGATCCCATTTGTTTATTTTTGCTTTTATTTCCAGTATTCTGGGAGGTATATTATAGAGGATCCTGCTGTGATTTATGTCGGAGAGTGTTTTGCCTATGTTCTCCTCTAGGAGTTTTATAGTTTCTGCTCTTACATTTAGATCTTTAATCCATTTTGAGTTTATTTTTGTGTGAGGTGTTAGAAAGTGATCTAGTTTCATTCTTTTACAAGTGGTTGACCAGTTTTCCCAGCACCACTTGTTAAAGAGATTGTCTTCACTCCATTGTATATTCTTGCCTCCTTTGTCAAAGATAAGGTGTCCATTGGTGCATGGATTTATCTCTGGGCTTTCTATTTTGTTCCATTGGTCTATATTTCTGTCTTTGAGCCAGTACCACACTGTCTTGATGACTGTGGCTTTGTAGTAGAGCCTGAAATCAGGCAAGTTGATTCCTCCAGTTCTTCTTCTTTCTCAAGATTGCTTTGGCTATTCGAGTTTTTTTGTATCTCCATACAAATCTTGAAATTATTTGTTCTAGTTCTGTGAAAAATACCGCTGGTAGCTTGATAGGGATTGCATTGAATCTGTAGATTGCTTTGGGTAGTATACTCATTTTGACTATATTGATTCTTCCAATCCACAAACATGGTATATTTTTCCATCTATTAGTGTCTTCTTTGATTTCTTTCATCAGTGTTTTATAGTTTTCGATATATAGGTCTTTAGTTTCTTTAGGTAGGTATATTCCCAAGTATTTTATTCTTTTCATTGCAATGGTGAATGGAATTGTTTCCTTAATTTCTTTTTCTACTTTCTCATTATTAGTGTACAGGAATGCAAGGGATTTCTGAGTGTTGATTTTATATCCTGCAGCTTTACTATATTCATTGATTAGCTCTAGTAATTTTCTGGTGGAGTCTTTAGGATTTTCTATGTAGAGGATCATGTCATCTGCAAACAGTGAGAGTTTCACTTCTTTTCCAATTTGGATTCCTTTTATTTCTTTTTCTGCTCTGATTGCTGTGGCCAAAACTTCCAGAACTATGTTGAATAGTAGCGGTGTTACAGTTTAATAAAGGTGTATATTTGGGATTTGTTAGGACTGTAGCCTGGAAGATACAGACTTAAGAAGCACTTGTGTTTCAGTGGACTACAACAAGGGGGAGGCTTATAAAGGCAAAACCTCCAGGTGACAGTGGTTACTTGAGTTGTTTATCAAGAATTGTAGTTGGAGCTGACAAGAAGTAAGGGAGTTTGTTAAGTAAGGATTGGTGGGTGTCTGAAATGGTGGCATAGTTACCAGGGGAGATTTTGAGACCATAAGTTTGCAGCTGGTGATGCTGTTCTGAATATGGCTGGTAGTGTCCTTGGACCTGGTATAGTTCAAAGAGAACTATAGTTCAAAGAGAGCTCAAGTTATCAGTGGGTCAGAGACCTGTCTGAGATCACCTGAACTGCAATCCCTCCATTATAATTTTAATTTGTTGTCAGCTGGGAGGCAGGCCTGACAACAGCCCTGCCTAGCTGTGTGGGGAAAGCTGGGGCTGAAATAAACCCTTAGCGATGTACCTCCTTCGCCTGATTTGGCTGGGCCTTTGTACCCTCACCTCTGTCAGTCCTTGGATGAGGGCCACTCTGAGAAGGGGGTAACCTGAGATGAGGGGTTTGGGTGATGAACCTGGAGGGGCAGAGAGCTGTTTGGCCTGCTGATAGCACCCTAGCAGCTGGAGGTCCCCAGTGGAGCAGGATCTGGTTGTCATGTCCCCCTGTTCACACAGAGCCTGAGAATATCAGGATGAATTAATGCACAGACAAGCCTGGCAGGCCAGCTATCTGGGGATCCTCAGCTAGACCCTCTCCTCTGCAGACATTCTCTGTGGTCATTCATTTTCACCCCACAAATATCCAGGCACCAATTAAGATCAGGCCCTGCTTTGCACACTGGGACCAGTGGGGAACTAGACAGACATAGTCTCTGCTGTTCAGGAGCCTGGGTTCTAGTGGGGAGATTGACAATAAACACATCAGTGTATACGTATAGTAAGTCCCGTACATGCAAACCTTCAAGTTGTGAACTTTCAAAGATATGAATGTGCCCCTGTATGCCGGTTGTTATACTCTTCTACTGTACTTTTCAAGGTATGAAACTGTAAGATTAAAAATATTTTCTTTACTTTTTGTTTGTTTGTTTATGTATTATTTGTGTGAAAAGTATTATAAGTCTCTTATGATACAGTACTATATAGCTGACTGTGTTACCTGGGTACCAAGGTTAACTTTGTTGGAAGTGTGTTAGTCACTCAGTCATGCCCAACTCTTTGCAGTCCCATAGACTGCAGCCCACCAGGCTCCTCTGTCCATGGGATTTTTCCAGGCTAGAATACTGCAGTGGGTTGCCATTTCCTTCTCCAGGGGATCTTCCCAACTCAGGGATCAAACACGGGTCTCCTGCACTGCAGGCAGATTCTTTACCAACTGAGCTATGAGGGCACTTTGTTGGACTTATGAACAAATTGGACTTAACAATGCACTGTTGAAATGGAGCTCATTCATATGTACAGGACTTACTCTAATGCAATTTCCCTGCTTCACTGCAGTTCAACAGAAAATAAAGAGGTGATATGAGCATGTCAGGGAGTAGGACGAGAGAGTTGACTCTTCTAGATGAGTGTTTGAAAAGTCACCCATGAGGAAATGACATTTGACTTGCCACTTGAGGCTGAGGAGGATTTGACCAGGAACAATTGCAACAGAGGCAGGAGCAAGTGCCAAGGCCCTGAGGAAGAAAGAAGGCTCATGAGTCTGGAGAGCAGAAGATGGGATCAGACAGAAAGGCAGACACCAGTCTTTGTTTCTATGGCAGAAATGATAAGAAGTTTTTAGAGTGTGTAAAGCAGGAAGTGTGAATTTATCTGATTTATATTTTGAATAGGTCATTTTCCTGCTATTAGGCTATGAATTAGAAGCACACAGATTGGTCAAGAGGGAACACTAGGCAAGAGGTGACTTGGGTCTCTGCAGTGGATGGAGAGTGGACAGAGGGGATGTAAGCAGGGCATCGGTTGGCCCTGCCCATCGACTGAATGCATCCTGTGAAGGGCATGGGGAAGATGGGGAATGTCTGGAGCTGGGTGTCAGCCCCTGGATGTTCAGGGGGGCCACTTCCTGAAGTGATGTGGATCTGTCTCTCCCTCCTTTTCCCTGTTGTTCTTTTCCTGTCTTATATCCCATTTCCTCGCAGAGTTTTTTACTGAGAAGATAAACCAAGTCACTCATACTAATTGTTACCTAATTCAGTCCATGTGCCTGATACACAGTGAGGCCAAACAACCCAAAATGTCAGAGTTTGGAGCAGAGAAAGACTCATTGCAGGGCCATGGGAGGAAAAAGGGAGCTATACCTCTAAACTCCCAAACTCCTTGAAGGGTTTCAGCAAAACACTTTTAAAGGCAGGCTCAGGGAGAGGTGTGGCTAGTTATTGCAAACTTCTTTGTGCAGGAATCCTTTGTCTTGACTTGAGATGGGATATCCTGTATATTTCAGGCTATAGGCAAGATTCTTTTTTTTTTAATATGGAAGGAACCATCTGAGTTTATTTTTTATTTTTATTTATTTTTCTTTCATTTATTATTATTATTTTTTATTTTACTTTACAATTCTGTATTGATTTTGCCATACATTGACATGAATCCACCACGGGTGTACATGTGTCCCCAAACATGAACCCCCCTCCCACCCCACTCCCCACAACATCTCTCTGGGTCATCCCTTTGTACCAGCCCCAAGCATGCCATATCCTGCATCGGACATAGACTGGTGATTCGATTCTTACATGATATTATACATGTTTCAATACCATTCTCCCAAATCATCTCACCCTCTCCCTCTCCCTCTGAGTCCAAAAGTCCGCTATACACATCTGTGTCTTTTTTTGCTGTCCTGCATACAAGGTCACCATTGCCATCTTTCTAAATTCCATATATATGTGTTAGTATACTGTATTGGTGTTTTTCTTTCTGGCTTACTTCACTCTGTATAATCGGCTCCAGTTTCATCCATCTCATCAGAACTGATTCAAATGTATTCTTTTTAATGGCTGAGTAATACTCCATTGTGTATATGTACCTCAGCTTTCTTATCCATTCATCTGCTGATGGACATCTAGGTTG
>NW_024073088.1:0-4472 GCF_014754425.2 Oryx dammah
CCTGGCCCGTGGCCTGGCCGTGACCCGTCTGCCCTCCCTGCAGGATTGGAAGGACCACCAGCACATGTGTGGCCAGTCTGCAGCTGTCACCGTCCAGGGGGATGACGTCCACGTCGGCGAGGGCGTGATCGAGAAAGTCACCGTGTGAGGGCCCGTGGGGCCTCTGCGGCCAGGAAGGACTCTGGAGGACAGGGGACTCTGAGGACAAGGAGGAACTTGCTGGCCAAGTTACGAGTGGGCTTCGGGCACCCAGTGCCCTCGGCGGCGCACTCCCACTGCCGAGCTCTGGGGGGTGGGCGCTGGCCTCTCCGTGGCTGCTGGTGGACACGGCCTGGGCCCCGATGCTCGTGGTGCTGTTTTTCATCCCGTGGATCATGAGCGTCCAGTCTTCCCTACGGGTGTGCCGTGTTCTGTAACACACGTGTACATTTCTGTGTCTTGTCAATAAAGTTGACACCCCTGTCCCACCCGGACAGGTGACTCCAGTCCTGACCTCCCCAGGGGGCTGTTCTTGGTACAGCTCAGAAGCCTTGAACAGAAGGGGCCCTGCCCAGCGAGGGTCCCAGAGCCACCAGCCAAGAAGGCCAAGCCCCACTGTCCAGGCTCGGGGGAGACAAGGTGCCCTGGCCTGCCACTCTTCTCTGCACTGAGGAGGTAGGGGCTCTGCCCCAGTCACAGACTCTGACCCCGATGCTTGGCCCCTGGACGATTCTGCCACGTTCATCTCCCAGGTCCTGTTTCCAGAAGGTTCTTCTCAGTCCATAGCACATGGCCTTTGGGGGTGCCACTGGCTCTGGGTGAGCCCAGGGAGTGGCTGGAGGCCCGAGGGAGGGGGCTGTGAGCCCAGGAGCCCCAGGGCCCGTCCCCACACCCAGCTTGGCTGCAGGTGACAGAGGGTCCTGCCCCCAGAAGCATCTGCCAACCCTCTGCTCGGCTTCCACAGACTAAGTGGGTTTATTTGGGTTTTATTTACCTGGTCTTCACACCTCTCCACTGCCTCAGGGAAGGCCAGGCCCGGCCTCCTGGGGTTTACATAGCTAAGAGGGCTGTGGAGGCATGTCAGCCTTGGCAAGAGGGGCTGGGGATGGCTGCACCCCTGGAAGGAGTCCCCACAAACATGAAAAGGCTAAAGCGGCAACTGAGGTGGGCACGAAGCCCACAGGCAAAGGGAGCCAGGCCCTTCCCTGATGTCCAGCTCCGGCCAGGGGCCCCTGCAAGCAGTGCAGCGGTCTCTGGGCCAGGCCCTGCAGGGAGGCCGTCCTGGGCAAGGGTTTCCTGGAATGGGGCAGCTTCTCCTCAGGACAGAAGCCTGGGGACCCTGTGTTTTGGGGGCACTTTCCAAAACGTATGGTTTCTGAGTCTGTGAAGCTGTCTCTGGGTCGTGCTGGACGTCAGGAGGTTTCCAGAAACTCCCCGGCACCAAGCGTGCGTTGCACCCTCACTTCCGTGTCAGCGCTTCCGATGGCATCGCCTTCTGAGCGTGCCTCCCGCCAGACGCAGCCCCCAGGGGATGGCAGGGCCGGTGTCTGTCAGCGCAGCACAGTGGCCATCAGGATGCTGGTCCTCTGCTGAGGCGTGGAGACGTGCGGCATCAGTGGGCCTGCCCAGTGCTGGGACCCTCGAGGCACCTGCTGGGACCCCGGGTCAGCCAGACTCCGGCATCTGCACCCGTGCCCACCGTGCCCCTCCCCTGCCCAGCTTGCCCTCCATTTCCAGCTTGTCCCCTTAGAGCCTGTGCACGGGGCCAGCGGGGATGGCCCAGGGACGGCAGCAGGCTCCAGCGCATCCGCGTCCCTGCCCCCACGAGAGGTGCACTTACTGGCCTGGCCTACCAGGGGCGCGGTCACCCTGTCCCCAGCACAGATGAGAAGGGTGCAGAGATGGGGACTTGGCCTCTGTCCACGCAGACCCTGGGGGTGGGCAGAGCAGCTGGTGTCCACACTGAGTGCGGCTGCTGCCAGCGGAAATCCTCTTGGCGACAGCAGAAACTAGTTCTGACCACCGGAAGTGGCCACGGAAGGCCCAGCAGGTACATGGCAGATATGGGCCTCAGGGCGCGGGTGTGGCCTGTGGACCTGCAGGACGTGGAGCCAGGCGGCAGGGCCAGCGGCCACAGTCACGGCCCCTGCTCCCGTCCTGACCCTGACCCTGACCCTGCCATCAGCCCGGCGGGTCCCTCCTGGTCTTCACTTCAAGTCTGAGGTTCTCAGAGGGATCATCAGCACAGCTCTGGAGCAGGCATCCTGCCCGGGCTCGGTTGTACCATCTGGGGCCCTCCCTGGGCATAGGGGCTCCCCCTGGAAGAGACCCAGGGTACGTGCTGTGGCCCTCCTCTTGTTTGGAAGGGGAGGAGCTGCCGGAGGCTGGAGCAGCCGCAGGGCCAGGGTCCTGCCCAGGGCCCCTCCCTCTGTGTCAGCCCCTGTGGTGCAGGCACACAGCATCCTGCATGGGTCCCCGTTCCTCAGTGCTCGGCGCCCTGAGGGCAAGTCTCTCCCAGGGTGATATGGACAGGCTGGTCCTGCAGGTGGTCAGGGGAGGCTTCTTGGAGGAGGTGGCAGCTGAGCCCTTGAGAAGGAAAGGGTGCTCGCCCACAGAGGGGATGGGCAGCCCGTCTTTTCGTGGAATAGTTTAACATCCTGAGGTTGGGCCTGATGCTGTCACCTCACAGCCCACAGGAGCGCCCTCCGGAGAAGGACTTGGCACCCAGTTGTGGCCGGCTCAGTGGTCAGTGTCCCTGACCAGAGTGCTCAGCCACAGCACTGGGGAGCAGCATAGCGCCCACGACAGGGGACTGAGAGTGCCCAGGTGAAGTCCAGGAGGGCCTGCCTCAGGTCACGGGGCTCACGCTGCGCCGGGGGCGGGTGGGTAGCTAGCTGCTCTGGCCTGGTCCTGGCCATGTGGCAGAGGATGGCTGAGCGGGTGTGTGCTTGGCCCTCCCTGAGCCCACCCAGCCCCCCGGCCCCTCTCCTGGGCTTTGGGCATTGGGGGGCAGGCGGGGAGCTGCGTTCTGATCTTGGGGGGGGGCTGCCAAAGTGGGGGCAGGGCTGGTGGACGGGCCATCAGGACAAGGGAGGTGGCCGCTGGCCCGGGAGCAGAGTCGGGCGGAGCGTGTGCGGGAGGGTGTGAGCCCAGGCAGCCTTCCCAGGTCACAGGCGCCCCTGTTCCCGGGCATGCACCTTCCTGACGCCCCACTGCTCAGCACAGGGCTCAGCCAGGACCTTCCTCGAAGGAAGGAAAGGGTTAACTGACCAGATGGGGCCAGTGGGGATGCCTCCTCCTCGCCCCCACCAAAGCCTTCCCAGCAGATGACCCGGGATCTGTTTAATTACTCCTACAAAGTCCCAGGCGAGACGGTCCGGCCAGGGGAGGCCGCGCGGCGCTGTCAGCAGCAGAGGCGCAGAGCCTTGCGAAAGACGGTGCGGAACTCGGCGTTGAAGATGGTGTAGATGACGGGGTTGAGGGCGCTGTTGACGTATCCCAGCCAGGTGACCGCGCTGACCAGCCGCGGGGGCACGGCGCACGCGGGACACAGCGCCCGCGTGATGTGCACCACGAAAAAGGGCGTCCAGCAGAGCAGGAAGGCCCCTGGGGGCGGGGCGGGGTCACGGCGACGCCCTCCACCCTGGGCACCGCGGGGCGGGGTCACGGTCACGCCCCCCGCCCGGGCACCGTTCCCCCCTCCGCCGCGCCCCCCGGGGCCGGTACCCACCGACCACCACGGGCAGGACCCTCATAGCTTTGCGCTCCCGGCCTGTGATCTTGGCACGTCTCCTCCTGCGGGCCTGCGGCGGGGATTCGGCCGCCACGGCGTCCGGGGGCGCGACGGCGTCCGGGGCGGGGTCGGCGTCGGGGGTCTGGCCGGAATCGGGGGCGGGGGCGGCGTCGGTGGCCAGGCTGGCGTCCGGCGCGGGCGGGCCGGGGCCGCTGGGCCGGCGGGGCGCACGGCCGTGCAGCTTGGCGCGGCGGGCTGCCTCCCAGCGCCGCAGGCCGCGGAAAGTGGCCCAGTACAGCAGCAGCATGAGCGGGCAGGGCAGGAAGAAGGAGCACAGGGACGAGTACACCACGTAGTCACGGTCCTCCAGGCGGCACACGGAGGGGTCGCGGCCGCGCGCGTCGTTGAGGCCGCACAGCACCGGCGCCGCCACCGCCGCCGACAGCAGCCACGTGGCGCCGATGAGCAGCAGCTGCCGGCCGCCGCGGCTCTGGCGGTTGTAGCGCAGGGGCAAGGTCACGGCCACGAACCTGCGGGGAGCGCGGTGAGGGCGGCGGGGCGGGGCGGCCCGACGGGGCGCGCCCACGGCCACGAACCCGCGGGGAGCGCGGTGAGGGCGGCGGGGCGGGGCGGCCCGACGGGGCGCGCCCACGGCCACGAACCCGCGGGGAGCGCGGTGAGGGCGGCGGGGCGGGGCGGCCCGACGGGGCGCGCCCACGGCCACGAACCCGCGGGGAGCGCGGTGAGGGCGGCGGGGCGG
>NW_024073089.1:0-4472 GCF_014754425.2 Oryx dammah
CTGCGTCTGGTTTCTCTCATTTGCACAGGTGAGACCCATCCTTGCTGCTACATGCGTTAGTATTTCACCCCTTTTTTCATTACCGTGTAGTATTCCTTTATAGGGGTATCCTCTTTTGTTTTTCTTTCATCTGCATACCAGTTGTCGAATAGTTCGGTTGTTTCTAGGTTTCGCTATTAGGAATACACGTGTGGAATATTTGAGTGCAGGCCACTGTGTGAGCATGTTTTCATTTCTCTTGGGTAAACTTGTCTAGGAGTAGAATCGCTGGGTCATATAAGGCTTCCCAGGTGGCGCTAGTGGTAAAGAACCCATCTGCCAATGCAGGACACTCAGGTTCGAGGCCTCAGTCTGCAAGATCCTCTGGAGTAGGAAATAGCAACCCACTCCAGTATTCTTGCCTGGAAAATTCCATGAAGAGGGGTCATGGCGAGTTACAGTCCATGGGGCCCCAGAGTTGAATACGACTGAGCGACTGAACACACACACACACACACACATGGTAATTTGTGTATCTTAGAATCTAAACTGTGTCCTCTTTAGACAACACACAGTTGGATTTTTTTTTTTTTAAACTGGTCTCTCAACGTCTGCCTTCTGGTTGGACTGTTTTATCTGTTCACATTTAATGTTGATACAGACTTACATCTGCCAATATATATTTCTGTTTGATGTCGTTTTGTTCTACGGACCTCATTTTACTGCTTTCTTTTGCATTCAATGGATATTTTCTAACGCAGCATTTTAAACTCTTTACTGAGTTTCCACTACTTTAAAGTTATTTCCTTAGCTGTATGCCACCGGAAACATCTTACTTTATCACAGTCAACTTGAAATTTACACAAATTCTTATGAGATACAGAAACATTACTCCTATATCGCTCTATTCTGGTTTCCCTCTTGGCCTTATATTGTCACATATATAGTAAGTCTATTAGGGTAATCCCATTAATATACTCTTATTATTATTATATTATATAAAATGTTATGTGATGGAAAGCTGATATAAGGCAGGATATCAGGTATCTATTTATAGGTTCTGTTATATTCACCTTCTTTGTCATGATTTCTGATTCTTTGCATGTGTTTGTATGGATTTGACACCATCCAGCCTTGTTTCCTTACCTAATACAGCTTTGCTCCCAACCACCTCCTTTGTGCTGTTAAAGCAAATATATTACATTCCATTCGCTATTGGCCCAACAATAATTGGGCTTCTCTGGTGGCTCAGACAGTAAAGAATCTGCCTGCAATGCAGGTGACGCAGGTTCAATCCCTTGAAGAGCCCCTGGGGAAGGGAATGGCTAACCACTCCAGTATTCTTGTTTGAAGAATCCCATGGACAGAGGAGCCTGGCGGGTGACAGTAAAGGGGTCACCAAGAGTCAGACACAACTGAGCAAATACCCCTTTCACAACAACAATTTATGTGATACTCTTTTAGACAGTTGCTTTTAAAATACAGGAAGAAAGGAGTGAAATATGTATTAATAAAGTATTTTTGTTCATATAATTACCATTACCTGTGCTCTTTGCTTTTTCACATGGATTCTGCTTAACATCTAAATTCACTTATTGCAGCCTGAAGAACTTCCTTTAGTTTTTCTTGTAAGCCAGTTTTACCAACAAATTCCCTGAGGGTTTTGTGTTTTGTTTTGTTTTTTTTTAATTTGGGCATAGTTTTACTTTGCTTTCATCTCTGTTTTCTTAAATCACTTTATTGTGGTATGTTTGACATGTAAAAGCTGTGTAACACACCCATGAAATCATCACCAGCTTCAATATACAAAACTCAACTGTATTTCATTTTGTTTCCCTTTACTTATTTTTTGAGGCTAATTACTATAAAATAGTGTATTAATTTTGTCATACATTGACATGAATCCCCCACGGTGTACATGTGTTCCCCATCCTGATCCTCCCTCCCACCTCCCTCCCCATTCCATCCCTCTGGGTCATCCCAGTGCAGCAGCCCTGAGCACCCTGTATCATGCATCGAACCTGGACTGACGATCTATTTCACATATGATAATACACGTTTCAGTGCCATTCTACCAAAGCATCCCACCCTCGCCCTCTCCCACAGAGTCCAAAAGACTGTTACACATCTGTGTCTCTTTTGCTGTCTCACATACAGGATTATCATTATCATCATTCTAAATTCCATATATATGTGTTATGAGTATATTTGCTGTGGGTTTGTCATATATAGATTTATTATGTTGAGATATGTTCATTCTATTAGTGATTTCTGGAGGGTATTTATCATAAATGGATGTTGAATTTTGTCAAAGGCTTTCTCTGCATCTATTGAGATAATCATATGGTCTTCATTTTTCAATTTCTTAATGTGGTGTATTACGTTGATTGATTTGTGGATATTGAAGAATCCTTGCATCCTTGGCATAAAGCCCACTTGGTTATAATGTATGATCTTTTAAATTTGTTGTTGGATTGTGTTTGCCACAGTTTTGTCAAGGATTTTTGCATCTATGTTCATCAGTGATATTGGCCTGTAGTTTTCTCTTTTTTTGTGTGGCATCTTTGTCAGGTTTTGGCATTAAGGTGATAGTGGCCTCATAGAATGAGTTTGGAAGTTTACCTTCCTCTGCAATTTTCTGGAAGAGTTTGAGAAGGATAGGTATTAGGTCTTCTCTAAATTTTGGTAGAATTCAGCTGTGAAGCCGTGTGGTTCTGGGCTTTGTTTGTTGGAAGATTTCTGATTACAGTTTCAATTTCCATGCCTGTGATGGGTCTGTTAAGATTTTTCATTTCTTCCTGGTTCAGTTTTGGAAAGTTGTACTTTTCTAAGAATTTGTCCATTTCTTCCAACTTGTTCATTTTATTGGCATATAGTTGCTGATAGTAGTCTCTTATGATCCTTTGTATTTCTGTGTTGTCTGTTATGATCTCTCCATATTCATTTCTAATTTTGTTGATTTGATTTTTCTCCCTTTGTTTCTTGATGAGTCTGGCTAATGGTTTGTTAATTTTATTTATCTTCTCAAAGAATCAGCTTTTGGCTTTGGTGATTTTTGCTATGGTCTCTTTTGTTTCTTTTGCATTTATTTCTGCCCTAATTTTTAAGATTTCTTTCCTCCTACTAACCCTGGGGTTCTTCATTTTTTCCTTTTCTAGTTGCTTTAGGTGTAGAGTTAGGTTATTTATTTGACTTTTTTCTTGTTTCTTGAGGTAAGCCTGTGTTGCTATGAACCTTCCCCTTAGCACTGCTTTTACAGTGTCTCATAGGTTTTGGGTTGTTGTGTTTTCATTTTCATTCGTTTCTATGCATTTTTTGATTTCTTCTGCGATTTGTTAATTATTCAGCAGTGTCTTGTTCAGCCTCCATATGTTGGGAGTTTTAATAGGTTTTCTCCTGTAATTGAGATCTAATCTTACTGCATTGTGGTCAGAAAAGATGCTTGGAATGATTTCAATTGTTTTGAATTTACCAAGGCTAGATTTATGGCCCAGGATATGATCTATCCTGGAGAACGTTCCATGTGCACTTGAGAGAAAGGTGAAATTCATTGTTTTGGGGTGAAATGTCCTATAGATATCAATTAGGTCTAACTGGTCTATTGTATCATTTAAAGTTTGTGTTTCCTTGTTACTTTTCTGTTTAGTTCATCTGTCCATAGATGTGAGTGGGGTATTAAAGTCTCCCACTATTATTGTGTTAGTATTAATTTCCCCTTTCATACTTGTTAGCATTTGTCTTACATATTGCGGTGCTCCTATGTTGGGTGCATATATGTTTATAATTGTTGTATCTTCTTCTTGGATTGATCCTTTGATCATTATGTAGTGTCCTTCTTTGTCTCTTTTCATGGCCTTTGTTTTAAAGTCTATTTTATCTGATATGAGTAGTGCTACTCCTGCTTTCTTTTGGTCTTTATTCACGTGGAATATCTTTTCCAGCCCTTCACTTTTAGTCTGTATGTGTCCCTTGTTTCGAGGTGGGTCTCTTGCAGACAACATATATAGGGGTCTTGTTTTTGTATCCATTCAGCCAGTCTTTGTCTTTTGCTTGCGACATTCAACCCATTTACATTTAAGGTAATTATTGATAAGGATGATCCCATTGCCATTTCCTTTATTGTTTGGGGTTTGAGTTTATACACCCTTTCTGTTTCCTGTCTAGAGAATATCCTTTAGCATTTGTTGGAGAGCTGGTTTGGTGGTGCTGAATTCTCTCAGCTGTTGCTTGTCTGTAAAGCTTTTGATTTCTCCTTCATATTTGAATGTGATCCTTGCTAGGTACAGTAATCTGGGCTGTAGGGTTTTTTCTTTCATCACTTTAAGTATGCCTTGCCATTCCCTTCTTGCCTGAAGATTTTCTACTGAAAGATGAGCTGCTTTCCTTATGGCAGTCCCCTTGCGTGTTATTTGTTGTTTTTCCCTTGCTGCTATTAATACTTGTTCTTTGTGTTTTTCCCTTGCTGCTATTAATACTTGTTCTTTGTGTTTGAT
>NW_024073090.1:0-4466 GCF_014754425.2 Oryx dammah
CATCTCGCCTGGAGGGGAAAACTTCCTGGATTTTCTCGAGTTGCGTCAGGACATTCTCCAATTAAGACGGGGACCTCTTGGACCCTCCCTTGTGGCCTCAGGACAGGCCAGTCTCCATGCGAGTTGCGAGGGGCCTGTCGGGATTCCTCTGCAGTCGGTGCCGGGGCATAAGACCTCGTGTGGAGTCTATGACGGAAACTGAGGATTCCTCTCCAGTGCTGACATGGATCTTGGGATTCTTCTGGAGGTTCCACAGGGGAGTCAGTCCCCGTTTCGAGTGGGGACATGCACGTCCGCGTTCCTCAGGAGCTGGAGCAGCCGTGGCAGGCTTCCCGGCGCCTTGATACAGGGATCTGTGGCATTCTTTGTAGGCCTTCCCATGAGGCTTTCGGACAGGACTGTCTCCGTGCCACTGTGGTGTGAGTCGATCCTAGGCGTGCATGTCGAGGAAGTGCAGGGAAATCAGGTTCTTCTGGAGTGGATTGAGACATTTTGTGCACATTGGAAATGGTGGCACGACCCCTGTAGCTCCTCTCGACTTTCCTGTGGAGAGCGCCGCCTCCGAGATGCGACAGCAAAGCCGGGAATCCTTTCCCGATGAAGCAGGGAAAGGAACCATCATCTCGATATTTGAGGAGGAAACGGGGCTCCTCTTGATGTGGGCGGGACCCTCAGTGTTCCTCTCGAGTGGAGGCAGGTATGTCGGGGAACTTCTTGAGTTGCAGCAAGGGTGTGAAGCACCCTTTCGAAGTTCAAGAGGGAAGGGGTGATTTGCCTCGAAACACGACAGCGGAAAAGGGCCTCATCTCGCCTGGAGGGGAGAACCTCCTGGATTTTCTCAAGTTGAGGCAGGACCTTCTCGAGTTACCCCGGGCACCTCTGGGACCCTCCCTTGTGGCCTCAGGACAGGCCAGTCTCCATGCGATTTGCGAGGCGCCTGTCGGGATTCCTCTGCAGTCGGTGCCGGGGCCTAAGACCTCGTGTGGAGACTATGACGGAACCTGAGGATTCCTCTCCAGTGCTGACATTGAACTTGGTGTCCTTCTGGAGGCTCCACAGGGGAGTCAGTCCTCGTCTCAAGTGGGGACATGCACATCCGCTTTCCTCAGGAGCTGGAGCAACCGTGACCGGCTTCCCGGCGCCTTGATACAGGGATCTGTGGCATTCTTTGAAGACCTTCCCATCAGGCTTTCCGACAGGGCTGTCACACGTGCCACTGTGGTGTGAGTCCATCCTCGGCGTGCATGTCGAGGAAGTGCAGGGAAATCAGGTTCTTCTGGAGTGGACTGAGACATTTTGGGCACATTGGGAATGGTGGCACGACCCCTGGAGTTCCTCTCGTCTTTCCTGTGGAGACCGCCGCCTCCGAGATGCGACAGCAAAGCCGGGAATACTTTCCCGTCGAAGCAGGGAAAGGACCCCTCAACTCGAGCTTTGAGGAGGAAAGGGGGCTCCTCTTGAAGTGGGCGGGACACTCGGTGTTCCTCTCGAGTGGAGCCGGATATGTCGGGGAACTTGGGTTGCAGCAAGGGTGTGAAAGACCCTTTCGAAGTTCAAGAGGGAAGGGGTGATTTGCCTCGAGACCCCTCAGCGGAAAAGAGCCTCATCTCGCCTGGAGGGGAGAACTTCCTGGATTTTCTCGAGTTGCGGCGGGATCTTCTCGAATTACGACGGGGACCTCTTGGACCCTCCCTTGTGGCCTCAGGACAGGCCAGTCTCCATGCGAGTTGCGAGGGGCCTGTCGGGATTCCTCTGCAGTCGGTGCCGGGGCCTAAGTCCTCGTGTGGAGTCTATAACGTAACCTGAGGATTCCTCTCCAGTGCTGACATGGATCTTGGGGTCCTTCTGGAGGCTCCACAGGGGAATCAGTCCTCGTCTCGAGTGGGCACTTGCAAGTCCGCTTTCCTCACGAGCTGGAGCAGCCGTGACATGCTTCCCGTCATTTGATACAGGGATCTGTGTCATTCTTTGGAGGCCTTCCAACGAGGCTTTCCGACAGGGCTGTCACACGTGCCACTGTGGTGTGAGTCGATCCTCGGCGTGCATGTCGAGGAAGTGCAGGGAAATCAGGTTCTTCTGGAGTGGAGTGAGACATTTTGTGCACGTTGGGAATGGTGGCACGATCCCTGGAGTTCCTCTCGACTTCCTGTGGAGAGCGCCGCCTCTGAGATGCGACAGGAAAGCCGGGAAAACTTTCCCGACGAAGCAGGGAAAGGAAACCTCATCTCGTGCTTTGAGGAGGAAACGATGCTCCTCTTGATGTGGGCGGGACCCTCGGTGTTCCTCTCGAGTGGAGGCGGGTATGTCAGGGAACTTCTTGAGTTTCAGCAAGTGTGTGAAGCACCCTTTCGAAGTTCAAGAAGGAAGGGGTGATTTGCTTTGAGACCCGTCAGCGGATAAGGGCCTCAACTCGCGTGGAGGGGAGAACCTCCTGGATTTTCTCGAGTTACGGCAGGACCTTCTCGAGTTACCACTGGGACCGCTGGGACCCTCCCTTGTGGCCTCAGGACAGGCCAGTCTCCATGCGAGTTGCGAGGGGCCTGTCGGGATTCCTCTGCAGTCGGTACCGGGGCCTAAGACCTCGTGTGGAGTCTATGACAGAAACTGAGGAATGCTCTCCAGGTCTGACATGGATCTTAGGGTACTTCTGGAGGCTCCACAGGGGTGTCAGGCCACGTTTCGAATGGGGACATGCACTTCCGCTTTCCACACTACCTGGAGCAGCCGTGGCAGGCTTCCCGGCGTCTTGATACAGGGATCTGTGGCATTCTTTGGAGGCCTTCACACGAGGCTTTCCGACAGGTCTATCACACGTGCCACTGTGCTGTGAGTCGATCCTCGGCGTGCATGTCGAGGAAGTGCAGGGAAATGAGGTTCTTCTGGAGTGGACTGAGATATTTTGTGCACATTGGGAATG
Source organism: Oryx dammah (assembly GCF_014754425.2). Taxonomy (NCBI): domain Eukaryota; kingdom Metazoa; phylum Chordata; class Mammalia; order Artiodactyla; family Bovidae; genus Oryx; species Oryx dammah. The sequence continues at coordinate 2,918 of NW_024073090.1, forward strand.
GTGGCACGACCCCTGGAGTTCCTCTGAATTTCCTGTGGAGAGCGCCGCCTCCGAGATGCAACAGAAAAGCGGGGAATCCTTTCCCGAAGAAGCAGGGAAAGGAACCCTCATCTCGAGCTTTGAGGAAGAAACGGGCACCTCTTGATGTAGGCGGAATCCTCGGTGTTCTTCTCGAATGGAAGCGGGTATGTCGGGGAACTTCTTGAGTTGCAGCAAGGGTGTGAAGGACCCTTTCGAATTTCAAGAGGGAAGGGATATTTGCCTCGAGATGCCTCAGGGGAAAAGGGCCTCATCTAGCCTGGAGGGGAGAACCTGCTGGATTTTCTCGAGTTGGGGCGGGACCTTCTCGAGTTACGACGGGGACTTCTGGGACCCTCCCTTGTGGCCTCAGGACAGGCCAGTCTCCATGCGAGTTGCGAGGGGCCTGTCGGGATTCCTCTGCAGTCGGTGCCGGGGCCTAAGTCCTCGTGTCGAGTCTATGACGGAACCTGAGGATTCCTCTCCAGTGCTGATATGGATCTTGGGATCCTTCTGGAGGCTCCACAGGGGAGTCAGTCTTCGTCTCGAGTGGGGACATGCACATCGGCGTTCCTCAGGAGCTGGAGCAGCCGTGGCAGTCTTCCCGGCTCCTTGATACAGGGATCTGTGGCATTCTTTGGAGGCTTTCCCACGAGGATTTCCGACAGTGCTCTCACACTTGCCACTGTGCTGTGAGTCGATCCTCCGCCTGCATGTCGAGGAAATGCAGGGAAATCAGGTTCTTCTGGAGTGGACTGAGACATTTTGTGCACATTGGGAATGGTGGCACGACCCCTGGAGTTCCTCTCATCTTTCCTGTGTAGAGCGCCGCCTCCGAGATGCGACAGCAAAGCCGGGAATCCTTTCCCGACGAAGCAGGGAAAGGAACCCTCATCTCGAGCTTTGAGGAGGAAACGGGGCTCCTCTTGATGTGGGCGGGACCCTCGGTGTTCCTCTCAAGTGGAGCGGGGTATGTCGGGGAACTTCTTGAGTGGCAGCAAGGGTGTGAAGGACCCTTTCGAAGTTCAAGAGGGAAGGGGTGATTTGACTCGAGACGCCTCAGTGGAAAAGGGCCTCATCTCGCCTGGAGGGGAGAACCTCCTGGATTTTCTCGAGTTGCGGCGCGACCTTCTCGAGTTACGGCAGAGACCTCTGGGACCCTCCCTTGTGGCCTCAGGACAGGCCAGTCTCCATGCGAGTTGCGAGGGGCCTGTCGGAATTCCTCTGAAGTCGGTGCTGGGGCCTAAGACCTCGGGTGGATTCTATGACGGAACCTGAGGATTCCTCTCCAGTGCTGACATGGATCTTGGGGTCATTCTGGAGGCTCCACAGGGGAGTCAGTCCTCGTCTCGTTTGGGGACATGCACGTCAAATTTCCTCAGGAGCTGGAGCAGGCGTGGCAGGCTTCCCAGCCCCTTGATACAGGGATCTGTGATATTCTTTGGGGGCTTTCCCACGAGGCTTTCCGACAGGGCTGTCACACGTGCCACTGTGGTGTGAGTCGATCCTCGACGTGCATGTCGAGGAAGTG
>NW_024073091.1:0-3941 GCF_014754425.2 Oryx dammah
GATCTTTTTAATGTGTTGTTGGATTCTGATTGCTAGAATTTTGTTGAGGATTTTTGCATCTATGTTCATCAGTGATATTGGCCTGTAGTTTTCCTTTTTTGTAGTATCTTTGTCAGGTTTTGGTATTAGGGTGATGGTGGCCTCATAGAATGAGTTTGGAAGTTTCCCTTCCTCTGCAATTTTCTGGAAGAGTTTGAGTAGGATAGGTGTTAACTCTTCTCGAAATTTTTGGTAGAATTCAGCTGTGAAGCCGTCTGGACCTGGGCTTTTGTTTGCTGGAAGATTTCTGATTACCGTTTCAATTTCCGTGCTTGTGATGGGTCTGTTAAGATTGTCTATTTCTTCCTGGTTTAGTTTTGGAAAATTGTATTTTTCTAAGAATTTGTCCATTTCTTCCAGGTTGTCCATTTTATTGGCATATAATTGCTGATAGTAGTCTCTTATGATCCTTTGTATTTCTGTGTTGTCTGTTGTGATCTCTCCATTTTCATTTCTAATTTTATTGATTTGATTTTTCTCTCTTTGCTTCTTGATGAGTCTGGCTAATGGTCTGTCAATTTTATTTATCCTTTCAAAGAACCAGCTTTTGGCTTTGTTGATTTTTGCTATGGTCTCTTTTGTTTCTTTTGCATTTATTTCTGCCCTAATTTTTAAGATTTCTTTCCTTCTGCTAACTCTGGGGTTCTCTAATTCTTCCTTTTCTAGTTGCTTTAGGTGTAGAGTTAGGTTATTTATTTGACTTTTTTCTTGTTTCTTGAGGTATGCCTGTATTGCTATGAACTTTCCTCTTAGCACTGCTTTTATAGTGTCCCACAGGTTTTGGGTTGTTGTGTTTTCATTTTCATTAGTTTCTATGCATATTTTGATTTCTTTTTTGATTTCTTCTGTGATTTGTTGGTTATTCAGAAGCGTGTTGTTCAGCCTCCATATGTTGGAATTTTTAATAGGTTTCCTCCTGTAATTGAGATCTAATCTTAGTGCATTATGGTCAGAAAAGATGCTTGGAATGATTTCGATATTTTTGAATTTATCAAGGTTATATTTATGGCCCAGGATGTGATCTATCCTGGAGAAGGTTCCATGAGCACTTGAGAAAAAGGTGAAATTCATTGTTTTGGGGTGAAATGTCCTATAGATATCAATTAGGTCTAACTGGTCTAATGTATCATTTAAAGTTTGCGTTTCTTTGTTAATTTTCTGTTTAGTTGATCTGTCCATATGTGTGAGTGGGGTATTAAAGTCTCCCACTATTATTATGTTGTTGTTAATTTCCCCTTTCATACTTGTTAGCATTTGTCCTACATATTGCGGTGCTCCTATATTGGGTGCATATATATTTATAATTGTTATATCTTCTTCTTGGATTGATCCTTTGATCATTATGTAGTGGCCTTCTTTGTCTCTTTTCACAGCCTTTGTTTTAAAGTCTATTTTATCGGATATGAGTATTGCCACTCCTGCTTTCTTTTGGTCTCTATTTGCATGGAATATCTTTTTCCAACCCTTCACTTTCAGTCTGTATGTGTCCCTTGTTTTGAGGTGGGTCTCTTGTAAGCAGCATATAGAGGGTTCTTGTTTTTGTATCCAATCAGCCAGTCTTTGCCTTTTGGTTGGTGCATTCAATCCATTTACGTTTAAGGTGATTATTGATAAGTATGATCCCGTTGCCATTTGTTTTATTATTTTGGGTTCGGGTTTATACTCCCTTTTTGTGTTTCCTGTCTAGAGAATATCCTTTAGAATTTGTTGGAGAGCTGGTTTGGTGGTGCTGAATTCTCTCAGCTTTTGCTTGTCTGTAAAGCTTTTGATTTCTCCTTCATATTTGAATGAGATCCTTGCTGGGTATAGTAATCTGGGCTGTAGGTTATTTTCTTTCATCACTTTAAGTATGTCTTGCCATACCCTCCTGGCCTGAAGAGTTTCTATTGAGAGATCAGCTGTTATCCTTATGGGAATCCCCTTGTGTGTTATTTGTTGTTTTTCCCTTGCTGCTTTTAATAGTTGTTCTTTGTGTTTGATCTTTGTTAATTTGATTAATATGTGTCTTGGGGTGTTTCGCCTTGGGTTTATCCTATTTGGGACTCTCTGGGTTTCTTGGACTTGGGTGATTATTTCCTTCCCCATTTTAGGGAAGTTTTCAACTATTATCTCCTCAAGGATTTTCTCATGGTCTTTCTTTTTGTCTTCTTCTTCTGGGACTCCTATAATTCGAATGTTGGAGCGTTTCATATTGTCCTGGAGGTCTCTGAGATTGTCCTCATTTCTTTTAATTTGTTTTTCTTTTTTCCTCTCTGATTCATTTATTTCTACCATTCTGTCTTCTATTTCACTAATCCTATCTTCTGCCTCCGTTATTCTATTATTTGTTGCCTCCAGAGTTTTTCTGATCTCATTTATTGCATTATTCATTGTATATTGACTCTTTTTTATTTCTTCTAGGTCCTTGTTGAACCTTTCTTGCATCTTCTCAATCCTTGTCTCTAGGGTATTTATCTGTGTTTCCATTTTGACTTCAAGATTTTGGATCATTTTCACTATCAATATTCGGAATTCTTTCTCAGGTAGATTCCCTATCTCTTCCTCTTTTGTCTGGTTTGGTGGGCATTTCTCCTGCTCCTTTACCTGTTGGGTATTCCTCTGTCTCTTCATCTTGGTTATATTGCTGCGTTTGGAATGGCCTTTTTATATTCTGGTAATTTGTGGAGTTCTCTTTATTGTGGAGCTTCCTCACTGTGGGTGGGGTTGTATCAGTGGCTTGTCAAGGTTTCCTGGTTAGGGAGGCTTGTGTTGGAGGTCTGGTGGGTGGAGCTGGACTTCTTCACTCTGGAGTGCAGTGGAGTGACCAGTAATGGGTTATGAGACGTCTAAAGTTTTGGAGTAACTTTGAACTGCCTGTATATTGAGGCTCAGGGGTGTGTTCCTGTGTTGCTGGAGAATTTGTGTGATATGTCTTGCTCTGGAACTTGTTGGCCCTTGGGTGGAGCTTTGTTTCAGTGTAGGTTTGGAGGCATTTGATGAGCTCCTATTGCTTAATGTTCCCTGAATTCAGGAGTTCTCTGATGTTCTCAAGCTTTGGACTTAAGCCTCCTGCTTCTGGTTTTCGGTTTTATTTTTACAGTGGTCTCTAGACTTCTCCATCTATACAGCACCAATGATATAGTATCTAGGTTAAAGATGAAAGGTTTCTCCACATTGAGGGGCACCCAGAGAGGTTCACTGGGTTACATGAAGAAGAGAAGAGGGAGGGGGTAGTTAGAGGTGACTGGAATGAGATGCGGTGAGAACAAAAGAGGAGAGAGCAAGCTAGTCAATAGTCACTTCCTTATGTGCGCTCCTTAGTCTGGACCTCTCAGCGGTATTTACGGAGTTATACAGGGGAGAGGAGAGAGAGGAAGTAGACAGAGGTGGCCAGGAGGGTAAGAGAGAGGAATGAAAAGGAGAGAGACAGGTCCAGCCAGTAATCAGTTCCTTAGGTGCTCTCCACCATCTAGGACACACAGAGAATCACAGAGTTGGATATAGAAGAGATGGGGGGGGGGGGAGAGACAGAGGCCACCCGGTGGAGAAAAAGGAGAGTCCAAAAGGAGGAGAGAGTGGTCAAGCCAGTAATCTCACTGTCAGGTAAGATTGGGTTATGAAATGTACAAGATTGACAACAAAAACCGAAAAGCAAAGATTAAAAACCTAGAGTAGAGGTTAGATTTTCAGAAATACAATGTTAAAGAGACGAAGCAGAAGGAAGAAAGAAAAAAAAGAGTAAAGATTAAAAAATAATAATAATATTAAGAAAAAGAAATAGGGAAAAAATATATATATAAGAAAAAATAAAAATTAAAAAAAAAAAAAAATCCGAGATTGAAAAAGAAATACCAACAACAACCACGCGATGGCTATATATGGTGTTTGCTTTAAAAAAGTAGAGTCTTTTTTTTTTTTTTTTG
>NW_024073091.1:4041-4465 GCF_014754425.2 Oryx dammah
GATTGTAAAAATTGTGAAGATATATCTGGGCCTTCTCTGATGTTGTGGGCCGTGTTGGTCACTTCCAAGGCGTTTCCCTCTGTTTAGCTTCTGTTTGCTGGTCTCTTCAGGGTCTGAATTCCGTCCTGACACATGGGGGCGGTGGTGGACCCTTTTTTTTTTTTTTTATTAGGCTCACTAGTTCAGTCGCGCAGTGGGGAGGGGGGGATGCTGGTTTTGAAGACAATGATCTGCTTTTTTGGTTGCCTGATGTCCTCTGCCTGCATTCAGAGGTTGTTTTGTGGAGTTTGCTCCGCGTTGAAATGATCTTTTGAGGAATTTGTGAGGGAGAAAGTGGTCTTCCCTTCCTATTCCTCCGCCATCTTAGGACCGCCCCCGAAAATAATTTTCATTGTTAGAAACCTTACCAGCTAAGGAAGTGAGA
>NW_024073092.1:0-4465 GCF_014754425.2 Oryx dammah
AATGGCAGAGGATGAGATGGTGGGATAGCATCACTGATGCAATGGATATGAATTTGGGCAAACTCTGGGAGATGGTGAGGCACAGGGAGGCCTAGCGTGCTGCAGTCCATGGGCTCACAAAGAGTTGGACCTGACTTAGCGACTGGTCACCACTACCAATGACAACTTCTTTAATTACAATGAGATGGTCTTTCCTCAGATTATCAATATCTTCAGAACTGATTTTTTAAGCCCTGGATAGACATCATAAACTTATACGAGACATGATAGTCTTGTGGGTGACTAATTGTTTCCACGTGAAAATAGGATAAGTCTAGGACCACACTGGATCCAAAGAGCACAGAGCACCATGAGGGAAGAATGAATGCAACACAGAAATATTTGCTTAACAAAAAAGGGAACTCTCAGGTCTAAATTTATTGAGAGAAATCAAAGAAACAAGCAAGAAATGTAAAAGTGAAACTTTAAACCCCATGTCAACACAAGGGTCCCTTTATCATTTCACACCCAAACATGCCAATGGTTTAAAATGGTGGTTCTGTAGTGTGCCCTGAGGATTCCTGAAATCCAGAGACCCACTGGGTCAGGGGATCCAAGAGGTCAATACTCTTCACAACAACTCTAAACGTTACTTCCATGCTCAGTTATGTTCTGAGTGCACACAGGAGTTCTCTAGAGACAGGATATGTGACATCAGAACTCTAATGACTAGTGGAATTAGCCATTATGATTGTGTATGCCTGTATTTCTACCTTTTTTAGTTTTATTTTCCAGGAGTCTCTGGCTGAGGCGAGGGTTGGAGGTGGCCTGCTGCACGGTCAGGGTCACTGAGTGCAGCGGTGTATGCATGGGACCTGCTGAAGGAGGTGCCATTATCTTCATTACCTCCACCATAGTTTGGCCTCAGGTCAAACAACAGGGAGGGAACACAGCACCACCCATCAACAGAAAATTGGATTAAAGATTTATGAGCATGTCCCTGCCCATCAGAACAGGATGCAGTTTCCCCTTCCATCATTCTTTCCCATCAGGAAGTTTCCATAAGCCTCTTATCCTTATCCATTAGAGGGCAGGCAGACTGAAAACTTCAATCACAGAACACAAACCAAACTGATCACATGGACCACAGACTTGTCTAACTCAATGAAATTATAAGCGAGCCATGCTGTGTAGGGACATCCAAGACAAACAGGTCATGCTGGAACATTCTGACAAAACATGGTCCGCTGGAGAAGGGAAGGGAAAACCACTTCAGTATTCTTGCCTTGAGAACCCCATGAACAGTCAGTTCAGTTCCGTCACTCAGTTGTGTCTGACTCTGCGACCCCAAGTCGCAGCACACCAGGCCTCCCTGTCCAACACCATCTCCGGGGGTTCACTCAGATGCACGTTCATCGAGTCTGTGATGCCATCCAGCCATCTCATCCTCGGTCGTCCCCTTCTCCTCCTGCCCCCAATCCCTCCCAGCATCAGAGTTTTTTCCAATGAGGCAACTCTTCACATGAGGTGGCCAAAGTACTGGAGCTTCCGCTTTAGCATCATTTCTTCCAAAGAAATCCCAGGGCTGATCTCCTTCAGAATGGGCTGGTTGGATCTCCTTGCAGTCCAAGGGACTCTCAAGAGTCTTCTCCAACACCACAGTTCAAAAGCATCAATTCTTTGGCGCTCAGCCTTCCTCACAGTCCAACTCTCACATCCATACACGACCACAGGAAAAACCATAGCCCTGACTAGACGGACCTTAGTCGGAAAAGTAATCTCTTTGCTTTTGAATATGCTATCTAGGTTGGTCATAACTTTTCTTCCAAGGAGTAAGTGTCTTTTAATTTCATGGCTGAAATCACCATCTGCAGTGATTTTGAAGCCCCCCAAAATAAAGTCTGACACTGTTTCCACTGTTTCCCCCGTCTATTTCCTATGAAGTGATGGGACCAGATGTCATGATCTTCGTTTTCTGAATGTTGAGCTTTAAGCGAAAATTTTCACTCTCCTCTTTCACTTTCATCAAGAGGCTTTTTAGTTCCTCTTCACTTTCTGCCATAAGGGTGGTGTCATCTGCATATCTGAGGTTATTGGTGTTTCTCCTAGCAATCTTGATTCCAGCTTGTGTTTCTTCCAGTCCAGCGTTTCTCATGATGTACTCTGCATAGAAGTTAAATAAGCAGGGTGACAATATACAGCCTTGACGTACTCCTTTTCCTATTTGGAACCAGTCTGTTGTTCTATGTCCAGTTCTAACTGTTGCTTCCTGGCCTGCATACTGATTTCTCAAGAGGGAGGTTAGGTGGTCTGGTATTCCCATCTGTTTCAGAATTTTCCACAGTTTATTGTGATCCATACAGTCAAAGGCTTTGGCATAGTCAATAAAGCAGAAATAGATGTTTTTCTGGAACTCTCTTGCTTTCTCCATGATCCAGCAGATGTTGGCAATTTGATCTCTGGTTCCTCTGCCTTTTCTAAAACCAGCTTGAACATCAGGAAGTTCACAGTTCATGTATTGCTGAAGCCTAGCTTGGAGAATTTTGAGCATTACTTTACTAGCATGTGAGATGAGTGCAATTGTGCTGTAGTTTGAGCATTCTTTGGCATTGCCCTTCTTTGGAATTGGAATGAAAACTGACCTTTTCCAATCCTGTGGCCACTTCTGAGTTTTCCAAATTTGCTGGCATATTGAGTGCAGTACTTCCACAGCATCATCTTTCAGGATTTGAAAGAGCTCAACTGGAATTCCATCACCTCCACTAGCTTTGTTCATAATGGTGCTTTCTAAGGCCCACTTGACTTCACATTCCAAGATATCTGGCTCTATATTAGTGATCACATCATCATGATTATCTGGGTCATGAAGATCTTTTTTGTACAGGTCTTCTGTGCATTCTTGCAACCTCTTCTTAATATCTTCTGCTTCTGTTAAGTCCAGACCATTTTTGTCCTTTATCGAGCCAATCTTTGCATGAAATGTTCCCTTGGTATCTCTAATTTTCTTGAAGAGATCTCTAGTCGTTCCCATTCTGTTCCTTTCCTCTATTTCTTTGCATTGATCACTGAAGAAGGTTTTCTTATTTCTTCTTGGTATTCTTTGGAACTCTGCATTCAGATGCTTATATCTTTCCTTTTCTCCTTTGCTTTTCGCTTCTCTTCTTTTCACAGCTATTTGTAAGGCCTCCCCAGACAGCCATTTTGCTTTTTTGCATTTCTTTTCCATGGGGATGGTCTTGATCCCTGTCTCCTGTACAGTGTCACCTACCTCATTCCATAGTTCATCAGGCACTCTATCGATCAGATCCAAGCCCTTAAATCTATTTCTCACTTCCACTGTATAATCATGAGGGATTTGATTTAGGTCATACCTGAAAGGTCTAGTGGTTTTCCCTACTTTCTTCAATTTAAGTCTGAATTTGGTAATAAGGAGTTCGTGATCTGAGCCACAGTCAGCTCCTGGTCTTGTTCTTGTTGACTGTATAGAGCTTCTCCATCTTTGGCTGCAAAGAATATAATCAGTCTGATTTCGGTGTTGACCATCTGGTGATGTCCATGTGTAGAGTCTTCTCTTGTGTTGTTGGAAGAGGGTGTTTGCTATGACCAGTGCCTTCTGTTGGCAAAACTCTATTAGTCTTTGCCCTGCTTCATTACATATTCCAAGGCCAAATTTGCCTGTTACTCCAGGTGTTTCTTGACTTCCTACTTTTGCATTCCAGTCCCCTATAATGAAAAGGACATCTTTTGGTGGTGTTAGTTCTAAAAGGTCTTGTAGGTCTTCATAAAACCGTTCAACTTCAGCTTCTTCAGCGTTACTGGTTGGGGCATAGACTTGGATAACTGTGATATTGAATGGTTTGCCTTGGAGATGAACAAAGATCACTCTGTCATTTTTGAGATTGCATCCAAGTACTCCATCTTTTGTTGACCATGACGGCTACTCCATTTCTTCTGAGGGATTCCTGCCCACAGTAGTATGAAAAGGCAAAAAGACAGGATACCAAAAGATAAACTCCCCAGGTGAGTAGGTGTCCAATATGCTACTAGTGACCGGTGGAGAAATAATCCAGAAAGAATGAAGAGACGGATCCAAAGCAAAAACAACACCTAACTGTGGATGTGACTGGTGATGGGAGTCAAGTCCAAGGCTGTAAAGAGCAATACTACATAGGAACCTGGAATGTTAGGTCCATGAATCAAGGCAAATTGGCAGCAGTCAAGCAGGAGATGGCAAGAGTGAACATTGACATTTTAGGAATCAGTGAACTAAAATGGACTGGTTTGTGGTTTAGGATGTACGTCGTGTCTGACGCTTCTGACCCCATGGGCTATTTGTAGCTCCCCAGACTCCTCTGGCGATAGGATTTTCCAAGCAAGAATGCTGGAGTGGATTGCTGTTAGGTAGGTAGAATAGGGAAAATGAGTCCAACTTGGTGGTAGCTAAAAGACAAGGAAGGGAAAAGCCCGCAAAAATAGAACAAAAGAA
>NW_024073093.1:0-4464 GCF_014754425.2 Oryx dammah
TCATTGAGGTGGCCCAGGTTCCACCCACTTGTCACCCAGGAGCACTGAGGAGGCAGTGACCCCACACTGACAGGGGACCAGTCCACGGTCTTCCCACCAGCATCGAGCTGATGGGAGCCAAGGGGCTCTGGAGGGGGCGGCAGAGGCTCAGGTGTGGAGGTGGGAGAGGTGTTTTAGGAGCAGGAGGCTGACCTACTGAATGTGGGCAGCTCTGGTACCAGCGTGCTGACCAGAACCAATGATGGGCCACAGGGGCCGTCTCAGGAGCATCACCCACTTGTGAACCACGGATGTCACCCTGGACTTGGGACACATGCTCAGGGGTGGTCTCAGAGCTGGGTTTGGGACCCCACCAATGTGCTTCGATTGGCATTTCGTGGAGTCAGGACAGGAAGAGAAACAGCAGAGCTGGAGAGCAGGCTCAGCAAGCGGGGATGGGGCTGTCCTGTAAAGAGTCAAGCACTTGGGACCGCTGCTGTTGGCAGGCAGAGCGCAGCTGCAGGAATTCAGCCGCCTGAGCTCCGGGAAAGGCCAGTTGTTCCGAGAAAAGGAGAGTCCTGCGGGGTCAGGCCCAGGGGCAGGGGAGGAAGGAAGGTCCAAGACGCCGCACCCAGGGCATTCAGTTCCAAGGCCGGCCCTGTGTCTCCGCCCTCCTGGACTTTCCTCCAGGGGCATCCCCAGCTGCATCCTGCCTGACCCCTGCCCCTGGGACAGACTTCCCACAGCCACAACCCGCGGGGGCCGATGGGCGATCCGCTGCCTGCCACGCAGCCGCAGGTCTCCCACCAGCAGGGACAGAAGAGGCAGGAGGGACACCGAAGGCCGCCCTGCAGCCTGACTGATCCCGCACTGACAGTCGCAGTCTCCGGGCTTAAGGGTCGCTCTAGGGGGTATGGGGGCCCCAGGGCCCACGCTGGGGGCGGGGCAGTCCAGGAACTTGGGACCCATGGGTTCGGGGGAGTCCGGCTCGGCTTTGATGCTGCCCTTGGGGAAGCGCCAGTAGTGGACGCCCTTGAAGAACTAGGTGTCACGTTAGGGGAGGGAGAGGTTTGAGGGGCTGGTCGACGCCTGCCCACCCTCCAAAGCCCTCTCTCCGCACCGCTTCTCCCCCAACCCCGGGCTCTGCAGGTCCCGCCACCCCACGGCCCCTGGCCCCGCATCCAGGTGGGTGGGTGCGCGAGCTCTCCCACCAGTGTTGCTGACGGTGACATCGTCGGGGGCCGGCGGCGCGCCGTCCCAGAGGCTCAGGTCGCGCGGGTAGCCGGGCCCGGGCAGGCCGCAGCCTGGTCCTACCGCCAGTACTGCCGCCCCGGGATCAGGTAGGTCTTCCGGTTGAGCCGCCAGGAGACAAGGTGTCCACCTCCGCCCTGGGGGGCAGCCCCAGCTCGGTGAGCGGGCGCACGAGGCCCTCTAGCAGCCGGTCCTGGAACGACCAGAACTGCGGGCCTGCGGGCGGGGCGGGGGCGGGGGCGGGGGCGGGGGCGGGTGAGCCGCGCTGCGCATGCCCCGCGCTAGCGCCCCCCCCGCCCCGCCCCCCACCCGGACCCTGCTACTGCTGCTAAGTCGCTTCAGTCGTGTCCGACTCTGTGCGACCATAGACGGCAGCCCACCAGGCTCCCCTGTCCCTGGGATTCTCCAGGCAAGACCACTGGAGTGGTTGCCAATTCCTTCTCCAATGACTGAAAGTGGAAAATGAAAGTGAAGTGGCTCAGTCGTGTCCGACTTTGCGACCCCATTGACTGCAGCCTACCAGGGTCCTCTGTCCATGGGGTTTTTCAGGCAAGAGTACTGGAGTGGGGTGCCATCGCCTTCTCCGCAAAAGAAGGGAATCCGGCACTGATTTAGATCCCGAATTCTGTGATGAACTGGGGTGAGGGGCTGTCAATAGGTGGCCCAGGTCCCTCCCACTCATCACCCAGGAACCTTGAGGAAGCAGTGAGCCCAGACTGAGAGGGGCCAGTCCACAGTCTCCCCGCCAGTATCAACTGATGGGAGCAAAGCAATTCCTGAGAGGAAGGCAGAGGCTCAGGTGTGGAAGTGCGGAGAGGGGTTTCAGGTGCAGGAGAGCGTTCCCCTGAAAGTGGGCAGCTCTGGCTCCAGTGTGCTGACCGGAGAGAAGGTTCAGGGGGGCCAACTGTGGAGCATCATCTCTGCGTGACCAGTGGTGTCACCCAGGACTCGGGGCACGGCGATCAGGGGTGGGCTCAGGGCTGATGTGGGGTCCCCAGCAATGTGGGTTGGTTGGATTTCACAGAAGCAGGACAGGGTGACAAACATCCCAGAGTGCCAGCGAGTCAGGCTGGGGTTCAGCGTCCCGGGGTGGATGGTGTGGCCCGTCCCTAAAGACCCAAACAGCTTGGCACAGTTGCTGACAGGAGGGGCCTGGGCTGCTTGAGACACAGACTGGGGCCTTCAGCAGGGAATGAAGGCTGTCTGGGCGCTGAGCCCTCTGGGGGCCCCTCGATCCAAAGCGAAGCGGCAGCTGTCTCCCTGCCCTGGCCTGCCCACAGGGCTTGTCGCTCCCAGCCTGGCCAGCCTCCTTGCTGAGGCAACAGCCTCTCTCAGCCCAGCACCTCCATGGCCTTCTTGTATGTCTTCCAGGCCCAGGGCCACCATAACAAAGAACCACAGGCCCGTGTATCAACAACACACATTTATTCTCTCACAGTGGAGCCTAGAAGTCAAAGTCAAGGTCTTAGCAGGTATGGTTCCTCTGAGAGCCCTGAGGAAAGCCTGTGTTCCAGGTCTCTCCTAGGCTTGTAGACAGCCATCTCCACGTCTACACGGCACCCTCTCCAGACGTCTATGTGTCTCCTAATCCCCCATTTTCATAAGGTCACCAGTCATAATGCATTAGGGCCCACCCCAAGGACCTCGTTTACCTTGATTTCTTGTAAAGACCACCTCCAGATGACGTGGCATTCAGAGGACTTCAGCATAGGAATTTGGAGACACAGTGCGACTTCGGATATCCTTGAAGGGCAACTGGATTTGGAAAGTAGAGGTGTTTCTTGGGCACAGCTGGAAGGGAAAGCTCTGCGCCTGGGGCTGGGAGGCTAAGTGGTTTAGGTGTTGGGAGGAAGTCAGGGCTACGGGAGCCCCCACATGTCACAGGGCCTTCTGGATGAGGTGGTCTTCCTCCAGAACCACCTGGGGCTCCTAGACCTGGATGAGGTTTCTGAAGAGCTGCCCCACAGAGGAGCAGAAATCCCTCAGCACTAGGCAGACGGCCTTCACCGCACTGCAGACGGCCTCTAGGCAGGCCACCGCCTTCTCCTGCAGCCAGGTCAGCACATCCCAACACCGCTGCTGGAGACTGCAGAATGCCTTGGAACCGCCTCAGGGCTCTGATCGAGATGCTCTCTTCCGGATTCTGGACCTCCAGAGAGGTAGAGACTGAGCGTCTCTGGATTCTGCGGCGTACTTCTTGCCGTGCTAGCTGAAGCAAGGGACTGGACTCCGGCAGGGATTCCTACAGGGATGGGGGCCTTTCAGGGACCCACCGCGGGCGAGGCAGACCCTGGTCCTGATCTGACCGAGGCCACCCAGACCTTGGGAGATGCTGGGAGTAAGAAGCCCAGCCCAGCCCAACCCGAACTGCCTGCTTTCAGCCCAACAGCTGCGCAGACATGAGGACTTCCCCCAGGGACTGGGCCTGGCCCCTTGGTTCCCCTCAAAGAATGAACCCTGGAGCTTGGTTGTGCCTGCCTGCAGGTGGTTGGCCTCTGAACCCAGCAGCAGGCCCACGGGGCTCATAGCAGGAAGCTGAGTCCAGGGCTCTGGCCACCGTGCGCTGAGTGGGGAGGCTGATGCCCACAAGGCTGCACCACCTGAGATTTCAGGGACCCCCCTCTTCATCCCCGACTCCAGGGAGCTCTGTGCACACATAGCAGCCACAAGGACAAGAGAGACCAGTGGGGAGGGGAACGAAGGTGCTGAGATAGTGGCTCCAACTCACTAGAAGGTTCTCTTGAATTTTATCTTCCAGGAATTCATAGACATCCTCGTTGAGTTCCTCCTAGGGAGAGGAAGTGTGCAGTCTGCACTCCTGCCTCACTGCTGAGGTCAGTGGTCCCCACTGGGGCCTCCCATGCATCCAGGTGAATCTGAAGGGAGACAGGGCCCCAGACCCCATACCCTGGCTGATCCAACTCTGAGGACTACCCTTAGTAGGGGGCAAGGTCCAAACTCACCTCCATCTCTGCTAGGGCTGCCTCCATCTGGTGGGAAAGAAACACTCTGTTTCAAACACCCCCACCCTCTCTCACTTTCACCCTGAATCCCAAGACCCTGCTAGTTCTCCTCTCTGCTCAGTCACCCCAATAACTAACCGTCAACCTGGAGACCATGCTCTGGCATCCCTGCCCTGCCCTCGGTGCCCTGTGATCTGGACGCCGCCCTCAGCATCCCTGGGCCCCCGTATCTCCTCCCTGTACACTCACCTGCCACACAGGTGTGCGTTTG
>NW_024073094.1:0-4461 GCF_014754425.2 Oryx dammah
AAGCCAACTTTTTCACTCTCCTCTTTCACTTTCATCAAGAGGCTTTTGAGTTCCTCTTCACTTTCTGCCATAAGGGTGGTGTCATCTGCATATCTGAGGTTATTGGTATTTCTCCTGGTGATCTTGATTCCAGCTTGTGCTTCTTCCAGCCCAGCGTTTCTCATGATGTACTCTGCATATAAGTTAAATAAGCAGGGTGACAATATACAACCTTGACGTACTCCTTTTCCTATTTGGAACCAGTCTGTTGTTCCATGTCCAGTTCTAACTGTTGCTTCCTGACCTGCATATAGGTTTCTCAAGAGGCAGGTCAGGTGGTCTGGTATTCCCATCTCTCTCAGAATTTTCCACAGTTTATGGTGATCCACACAGTCAAAGGCTTTGGCTTAGTCAATAAAGCAGAAATAGATGTTTTTCTGGAAGTCTCTTGCTTTTTGGATGATCCAGTGGATGTTGGCAATTTGATCTCTGGTTCCTCTGCCTTTTCTAAAACCAGCTTGAACATCTGGAATTTCACGGTTCACGTATTGCTGAAGCCTGGCTTGGAGAATTTTGAGCATTACTTTACTAGTGTGTGAGATCACACTGACTTTTTTCCCAGTTGGTTTGTATTAACATTTATTAACTTATGATTTTGAAATAGTTTCATACTCACAGGAAAGGTGCAAGTTACTACATACCCTTTACCCGGAGTCCCCATTTGTTAATATTTTAGCACATTGCCTTACCATTCTCTGCTTTTCTTTCTGAATCATTAAAGATTAATTTGCAGACTTCTCACTCCATTACCCCTTTGCCACATTGTGTATTTCCTAAAAATAAGAATACTATTCTGCCAAATGACCACAGTACAGCAATCAATATTAGAAAATTCACAATGATACAGTTCTCCCACCTAATCCACAGACTCCTTTCAAATTGCATTGATTGTGTTAATAAAGCCCTTTATAAGTTCAGGATCATAAGTTGCTTTTAGATGTCATGTCTCTCATCTGCAAACCAAAGTTTCTCAGTCTTTCCTGATCTTTCATGACCTTGACACTTCTGAAGAATGTAGGCTCATTACTTTGTAACATGAACCTCCACTTCTGTGTAGCTGGTGTTTCCTAATGATTAATTTATACATTTTTGGTAAGCACACCACAGAAGTGATGTGTTCTCCGTGCATCGTACAGACACAGTGTCAGTTTGTTTCATTGATGGGTATAGCTAAGACAATGTCTACCATATTAATAATTCATAATTATGAAGTATCTTGTGGAAGATACTTTAAGATCAAATATCCTGTTCCTCATTAAACTCTCACTAGTTTTAGCATCCACTGATGACTCTTGCCTGAATCCATTTTTACTGTGATGGTTACTAAATGTTGATTTTTTTTTAAATTTCCATCATTTCCTCTTCATTTATTAGTTGGCATGTGTAAAGAAGAGCATTTTCCCCTTATTTATTCATATTCTTAAAATATATTTTAGTATAGACTAAACTTTGGCCACCTGATGCAGAGTTGACTCACTGGAAAAGACCCTGATGCTGGGAAAGATTGAGGGCAGGAGGAGAAGGGGACAACAGAGGATAAGATGGTTGAATGGCATCACCGACTTGATGGACATGGGTTTGGGTGAACTCTGGGAGTTGGTGATGGACAGGGAGGCCTAGTGTGCTCCAGTTCATGGGGTCGCAAAGAGTTGGACGCGACTGAACTGAACTGAACGGATTCCTATCTTATTCAGTGTTATAATACACTATTATCACTATTTTGCTACTCAGAGTTGCCTCCTATGTCCTTTTGACATGTCCCCATCATTCACTAAACAAATTCTTACTCTGTGACAAAATAAAATGTTGCAGGCTCGTCTTGTACTTTCCCTGCTCCTGCACTGGAATCAGTTATTTCTCCAAGGATCCCATATTCCTTTTAATGGAGAATGGTAGTTATCCAATATCTGAGTGCTAGGTATACTAGGGTGCAATTGTTTCTACAGCCTCTCAGTGGACAGAATTAGGAAATAAATGTGTGGTGTATACATACGTACAGATAAAACTAAGTCTCTTCAGTTGTGTCCAACTCTTTCCAACCTTATGGACCGTAGCCCACCAGGCTCCTCTGTCCATGGGATTCCCCAGGCAAGAATACTGGTTTGGGTTTCTGTACCCTCCTCCAGTGGATCTTCCTGAACCAGGAATCTAACCTGAGTCTCTTACGTCGCCTGCATTGGCAGGCGGGTTCTTTACCACTAGCGCCACCTGGTGAATATGTGTATATATAAAACTTCATACCAAGTTCATACTGATACTTCCATTTTTAATCCAACACCAGAGGATTTATTCTAGCCTTCTTCCTTTTCCATATTTGCAGCTATCTCCGCCAACATTGAGAAACCTGACTCCTATTAACTTCAAATATTCACTTATTTGCTCAATCTCCCTGTTTGAGAACAATCTCCCAGTCAGGCCTCAGTCCTGATGCCACCATACTGACCATGAGGGCCGCCCAAAAAGCCCTGGCAAACACTAGTCAAGTCATCAGCTAAGCTCCCAGCCCAGGGAAGGAGCAAGCTGAGTCCCTTGCCGAGCCCCCCACCAAAGAGAAGGGCAAGGAAGCACATTTACATTTAAGCAGACGTTTCATAGTGTTGACTCACGAGACTTCTTATTGTTTACTCTCCCCAGTGTTCACCTTGGGTTTTTTCCTATTTAGTTTTTGAGAAGTCAGCTCAAGTGTCAGTTCCTCAAAGAAACCTTTCTCAACCAGGTCAGGTTCTCTTGTCATATGCTGTCTTAGTGCTCTGTTTTATTCTTCATAGTTTGTATATAACATATTTCCTTGTGGACTAATTTGATTAACATGTCTCCCTCAATAGCCTTTAAGCTGCAGAAGGGCAGACAGTGTGTATATCCCAGTATCTAGCACAGTGCCCGGCACTTTCAATAAGTATATTTGTTAATGAATGAAAACTTTTTTTTTTCATATATCCTGCTATTAATTGATGTCCCAGCTTGTACTCGGAGAAGGCAATGGCACCCCACTCCAGTACTCTTGCCTGGAAAATCCCATGGACGGAGGAGCCTGGTGGGCTGCAGTCCATGGGGTCACTAAGAGTCAGACACGACTGAACGACTTCACTTTCACTTTTCACTTTCATGCATTGGAGAAGGCAATGGCAACCCACTCCAGTGTTCTTGCCTGGAGAATCCCAGGGATGGGGGAGCCTGGTGGGCTGCTGTCTATGGGGTCGCACAGAGTCAGACACGACAGAAGCAACTTAGCAGCAGCAGCAGCAGCAGCTTGTACTTCCCAGTCTAAGTGCATTTATCACTATTAAACTGCTCTCACCAGTTGTTCTTTTTAAAATTTCTATCTTTGTTACAGTGTTATCCCTCTCAGACCCATATTATCTGCATATTTCATCAGTGCACCACATTATGTCTTCATCCAAGTAGGTGAAAAGATGTGCTTAATAGGGAAGGGCTGAGACAAAGCTTGGTGGCAGACCTTGCAGTCCTACCCACAAGTTCGTTCATTCATGCAACAAGCACTTTCTGAACACTTTCTACTATGTATTGGACATGGTTAAGGTACTGGGGATAAAGTCATGAGTAAATTAGAGGACAAGGTCTCTCCTTCAAGAAGCTTACATCCAAGTGGAGGTGACAGATAAATTAGTATATAAATAAACTTTGATCCATTAACTAGCAGACTTTGGGATGATCACTCACCCATTCCATAATTGTACTATATACATTTTCCCAACTTTTTCACAAGGAAAAAGTCACACATGAGTGGCTGTCAATGCCTTGCTGGATCTAGATACACTATGTCTACAATGTTCCCCAGCTTTACCTATTTATATATGCTCACCTCATTTCAGAAAAGAAAATGAGCTTTGTCTTCTCTTCTTAGGTAGAGTTTTATAAACCCTTTGTGATCACTACTTCCCTTCCAGGTCTCATGCAAACCATCCTTTCCCATAACATAGAAACTTGTCTGGGATTAAGATGAAATTTGCCTATCTAAAGCTTATGAAACCTACCATCCTCCCTTTAAAAAGGAGTATTTGGAGGCTAATTACTTTACAATATTGTATTGGTTTTGCCATACATCAACATGAATCTGCCTCCAATTAAATAGATTTATATTAAAAAATAAAAATGAGTATTTGTCCTTCTCTAAGATTCCTGGGAGAAATATCAAAAACCTCAGATATGCAGATGACACCACCCTTATGGCAGAAAGTGAAGAGGAACTGAAAAGCCTGTTGATGAAAGTGAAAGAGGAGAGTGAAAAAGTTGGCTTAAAGCTCAACATTCAGAAAACGAAGATCATGGCATCTGGTCCCATCACTTCATGGCAAATAGATGGGGAAACAGTGGCTGACTTTATTTTTCTGGGCTCCAAAATGGGGCTTCTGCAGATGGTGATTGCAGCCATGAAATTAAAAGACGCTTACTCCTTGGAAG
>NW_024073095.1:0-4461 GCF_014754425.2 Oryx dammah
CTCCAGCTTTCACGGGCACTGTGGAGCAGACTCGATAAGCAGTAAAGCAAGAGATGCTGATGGCAGCTCCTTGTTTAAAATCCAGTTTTTCTGGCAGAGTGTGAACAGTGTGGTGCACTTCCAGAGCAAACTCGGTGTAGCCCCCAGAGACTGTCCTGGTAGTGAATAGCACCTTTCTTGAAAGCAGATACATTCTCTCTAGCAGCTTCTACTATCCCAGCCACATCTCAGCTAGGAGTATAAGGTAGAAGTGGTTTGATACTGTGAGTGCCAGAGCGGATATATGCATCCACTGGGTTTATACCACATGCTTGGACTTTGTTAGAACCTGGTGGTCTTTCAGAATTGGAACAGCAACATCCAACTGGAGTTTGAGCACTTCGGTTCCACCAAATTCAAAAACTCACGTAGCTCTCACCAACTTCTCTCCTATCACCATAGTGATCTAGATACCTGTTCTAGGCTGGAAAACCAAAATCTGCAAGCCCTCCCCCAGATTCCACAAGGTTAAAAAAAAACAAAAAAGCTACTTAACACCATTTAGTATCCATCACACATTTTTCTTGGATTTCCCGTAGACTCAAACAGTAAAGAATCTGCCTGCAACATAGAAGACCTGGATTTGATCCCTGGGTCAGGAAGATCCCCTGGAGGAGGAAATGGATACCTGCTCCAATATTTTTGCCTGAAGAATTCCATGGACAGAGGAGCCTGGCCGGCTATAGTCCATGGGGTCGCACAAAATCAAAGACCACTGAGCGACAAACACTTCCCCTTTTTCACTTCACAAGTTCTAACCTTATTCCCTTTCCTTTCATCTAGATATTGAGATCGTTTTTGAGGATGTCACTGAGTATCTCTGGGACATACTGAGCAGAAAGGAACTGCTACTCCTGCTGACTGATTTCCTGAAGAAATTGAGGTTAAGGCTGGTTTGTCCATGTAACCTGCACAATGTATCAGGAAGGTCACCCACACCCCGAAGCACCAGGCTAGTTTCCTCCAGGCAGGCACACCTCCTCCAAGCAGGACCACATGTTGGGGGCTGAGGATGTTCCTTCTCAACATCTCATGAGGAATGTTTCCTCCATGTCGTTTGCTGGCAGTGAACAACCTTGAATTGAGAAAAGATGAAACCTGCAAGGAAGGGGCAGGTTATGTGACCTTGGACATGTTGCTGAACTGCTCTCTGCTTTACTTTCATCATCTGTTCAGTTAAATAGTGAGACACTGCGATCATGCATGCAACGAGCTTCCCATAATGACTGACACAGAGTAGGTATTCAGTCAATATCAGCATTTTAAAATCTTGTTGGGAAGAGACAGGGGCCAAGAGTCTTCTTTCTGATGATGAAAATCAAGCAGAATTTCCTTTGGGGCAAGTAGAAAATCCTGACACCGTTGTTTGTATTACTCAGGCTTCTGCCTAGAGCCTTTCTGTTCCCCATCTTAGAAACTGTACCAAACGATTGTATCAAACCAAACAACAGGATCCTGCTGGCCCATAAGGCAGAGAGGCTGGAGAGGAACTGGTTGGAGCTGGTGGGATCCTGGATCTAGTGCTTCCCAGCTCTGGGGCTCTGTACTTATATGTTAGAGTCTCACATTTGCCTGTGAAAGCCTTCTTCAGTGATCAATGCAAAGAAATAGAGGAAAACAACAGAATGGGAAAGACTAGAGATCTCTTGAAGAAAATTAGAGATACCAAGGGAACATTTCATGCAAAGATGGGCTCGATAAAGGAGAGAAATGGTATGGACCTAACAGAAGCAGAAGATATTAAGAAGAGGTGGCAAGAATACACAGAGGAACTGTACAAAAAAGATCTTCATGACCTGGATAATCACGATGGTGTGATCACTCATCTAGAGCCAGACATCCTGGAATGTGAAGTCAAGTGGGCCTTAGAAAGCATCACTACGAAAAAGCTAGTAGAGGTGATGAAATTCCAGTTGAGCTATTTCAAATCCTGGAAGATGATGCTGTGAAAGTGCTGCACTCAGTATGCCAGCAAATTTGGAAAACTGGCCACAGGACTGGAAAAGGTCAGTTTTTATTCCAATCCCGAAGAAAGGCAATGCCAAAGAATGCTCAAACTACCGCACAATTGCACTCATCTCACACGCTAGTAAAGTAATGCTCAAAATCCTCCAGGCCAGGCTTCAGCAGTATGAGAACCGTGTACTTCCTGATGTTCAAGCTGGTTTTAGAAAAGGCAGAGGAACCAGAGATCAAATTGCAACATCCTATGGATCATGGAGAAAGCAAGAGAGTTCCAGAAAAACATCCATTTCTGCTTTATTGATTATGCCAAAGCCTTTGTGTGGATCACAAGAAACTGTGGAAATTCTTCAAGACATGGGAATACCAGACCACCTGACCTGCCTCTTGAGAAATCTGTATGCAGGTCAGGAAGCAACAGTTAGAACTGGACATGGAACAACAGACTGGTTCCAAATAGGAAAAGGAGTACGTCAAGGTTGTATATTGCCACCCTGCTTATTTAACTTATATGCAGAGTACATCATGAGAAACACTGGACTGGAAGAAACACAAGCTGGAATCAAGATTGCCAGGAGAAATATCAATAACCTCAGATATACAGATGATACCACTCTTATGGCAGAAAGTGAAGAGGAACTCAAAAGCCTCTTGATGAAAGTGAAAGAGGAGAGTGAAAAAATTGACTTAAAGCTCAACATTCAGAAAATGAAGATCATGGCATCCGGTCCCATCACTTCATGGGAAATAGATGAGGAAACAGTGCAAACAGTGTCAGAGTTTATTTTTTGGGGCTCCAAAATCACTGCAGATGGTGACTGCAGCCATGAAATTAAAAGAACCTTGCTCCTTGGAAGAAAAGTTATGACCAACCTAGATAGCATATTCAAAAGCAGAGACACTACTTTGCCGACTAAGGTCCATCTAGTCAAGGCTATGGTTTTTCCAGTAGTCATGTATGGATGTGAGACTTGGACTATGAAGAAGGCTGAGTGCCAAAGAATTGATGCTTTTGAACTGTGGTGTTGGAGAAGACTCTTGAGAGTCCCTTGGACTGGCAGGAGATCCAACCAATCCATTCTGAAGGAGATCAGCCCTGGGTGTTCTTTGGAGGGAATGATGCTAAAGCTGAAGCTCCAGTACTTTGGCCACCTCATGCAAAGAGTTGACTCATTGGAAAAGACTCTGATGCTGGGAGGAATTTGGGGCAGGAGGAGAAGGGGACAACAGAGGATGAGATGGCTGGATGGCATCACTGACTCGATGAACGTGAGTCTGAGTGAACTCCGGGAGTTGGTGATGGACAGGGAGGCCTGGTGTGCTGTGATTCATGGGGTCGCAAAGAGTCGGACACGATTGAGCGACTAAACTGAACTGAACTGAATGGGAATAGCAATTCAGTCTGATGGACTATTTTCATGGCCTCAGAGTGAACTGTAGGGTCAGAGGTGGGAAAGCAAGGACCAGGGAGGCCTGGACCAGGGTCAGACCTAGGGTCAGGGTGGAGCAGAGGGTCCAGACTGGAGGACTAGTAGGCAGGCTTGGGCAGCAGGACCAGGACTAGAGTAAGGAGAGTGGGCCCCGAGGACACAGGACTGAAGGGGCTGTGACCCTAGCAGAGGTCCCCTGAGTGGGAGGGGCAGCATTTCTTCCCTCCCTGACGATTCCCCAAGCTGGGCTAGAGGGCCCTGGGTGACTGTGTCTGCACAACCTGCCTGGGACCTGGGTTCTCACTCCATCTGGGACCTTCTTTTAATTTGCCTGGAGCCTCCCTGACAGTGGAAGGCCGTGTGGCTCAGGGAGCCCTCCAGAGTCACAGTGAGTGGCTGTGACTGGGTGTCATTTGAGGGATTCTGTGGAGCCTCACGCATCCCCACCGATGAGGAAAGCACTTCCTCCACCCGCTGTGCAAGTGCTGGTCTATTCAGGCTCAGCCGTTCAGATGGGTGTTTCCTCAAGTCTTGAACCTTTAGAGGATCCACAAAGTTCCACATGGCCTTGGGGTACAGGCTCATGAGGCTGTCACAAATTCACAAGTGACCCCTGAGAGGTCAGGAGTGCTGGGTGCTGGGTTAGGAGTCAGTGAGGTAGGCTGAAGAGACCAGGGGAACAAACAACACATCTGATCTTCAGGCAGCTGGGGCAGTGGATGGACTCAGGGACCTGCTGCTGGGAAGGCCAAGGACACAAGCCTTAGAAGACAGCAGGTGGCAGATTAAATGACTGTTATGGTGCCTTCTTGTTCTGACTTTGGTTTTGTTTTTTTTTTCTACAAACTCTAAGTCGCAGAGACAGCCAACCTGCAAAGGGTGAGGGCACAGTGCCAAGGACTATGCTTTCATTTGAACCAATGGCAAATTTAGGGGATCCCCAAAAGCACCCTCAGGTTTGAGAATTCCCTATAGAACAGACAGGACTCACTGAAAGCCATCCTGATCCCAGTGTATTACAGGAAGCCTG
>NW_024073096.1:0-4461 GCF_014754425.2 Oryx dammah
TTCCTGACAGGTGCTCATGCTTCTCTCCATAGTGGCCCCTGCATTCCTTCTCAAAGGTGAGCCTGATCCTCTCATTCTCCGTACCTGCACTGGGGCTTCATTTCCTGTAGAGTAAGCAGCTGGAAATTCATGTTTGCTGCCTGAGCCTTATCCCTCAACTGGGATGTATCTCCAAGGGGTCACAAAGTTGATTCTAGAGTGGCAACTGTCAAATAGCCCAAATTGAAAAAATCCATTGTGCTGTTTGGGAGCATTGAGGACATAGTGGGGCTCCCGTGGGAGACAGCGTGTCAGAAAATTCAGTCCTATGAAATTGTACACTTACTGCACATCACAGAGCCTTGTCCACATTAATTATTGAATGTTGACATCATTTTGCAGAGAAACTAGAGTCAAGACTGTTAATAAATACATTTGGTGCCACATTGAGACATTTTCTTTAAGAAAGCACACGCATTTTAGAAATTATGTTGTTTAATCACTAAGTCTAGTCCAACTCTTTGCGACTCCATGATTTCAGGACACCATGCTTCCCTGTCCTTCACTATCTCCTGGAATTTGCTAAAATTCATGTCCATTGAGTTGGTGATGCTATCTAACGATCTCATCCTCTGCTGCCTTCTTCTCCTTTTGTCTTCAATCTTTCTCAGCATCAGGATCTTTCCAGTGAGTCAGCTCTTCACATCAGGTGGCCAAAGTATTGGAGATTCAGCTTTAGTATCAGTCCTTCAATGAATATTCAGGGTCGATTTCCTTTAGGTTTGACTGGTTTGATCTTCCTGTAGTCCAGGGAACTCTCCAGAGTCTTCCCCAGCACCGCAATTTAAAAGCATCAGTTCTTCAGTGTTCAGCCTTCTTTATGGTCCAACTCTCACATGACTACTGGAAAAACCACAGTTTTGACTGTATGGACCTATGGCAGCAAAGGGATGTCTCTGCTTTTTAAGACACTGTCTAGGTTGGCCATAGCTTTTCTTCCAAAGAGCAAGTGTCTTTTAATTTCATGGCTGCAGTCACCATCCACAATGATTTTGGTATTCAAGAAAAGAAAATCTATCACTGCTTCCACTTTGCCGCCTTCTATTTGCCATCAAGTGATGGGACTAGATGCCACGATCTTTGGTTCAGTCTCTCAGTTGTGTCTGGCTCTTTGCAACCACACAGGCTGCAGCACACCAGGCTTCGCTGTCCATCACCAACTCCCAATGCTTGCTCAAATGCATGTCCATCGAGTCTGTGATGCCATCCAACCATCTCATCCTCTGTTGTCCCCTTCTCCTCCAGTCCTCAATCTTTCCCAGCATCAGTCATTTCTAATGAGTCAGTTCTTCACTTCAGGTGGCCAAAGTATTGGAGCTTCAGCATGCTTCTGTCCAATGAATATTCAGGACTGATTTCCTTTAGGATGGACTGGTTGGATCTCCTAAAGTTCAAGGGACTCTCAAGTGTCTTCTCCAACACTACAGTTCAAAAGCGTCAAATCTTCGGCACTCAACTTTCTTTATGGTCCAACTCTCACATCCATACATGACTACTGGAAAAACCATAGCTTTGACTAGAGGGACCTTTGTTTCCAAAGTAATGTCTCTGGTTTTTAATATGCTGTCTAGGTTGCTTATAGCTTTTCTTCCAAGGAACAAGTATCTTATAATTTCGTGGCTGCAGTCACCATCTGCAGTGATTTTGGAGCCCAAGAAAATAAAGTCTGTCATTGTTTCCATTGTTTCCCCAACTATTTGCCATGAAGTGATTGGACCAGATGCCATGATCTTCATTTTTTGAACACTGAGTTTTAAGTCAGCTTTTTCACTCTCCTCTTTCACTTTCATCAAGAGACTCATCAGTTTCTCTTTGCTTTCTGCCATAAGGGTGGTGTCATCTGCATATCTGAGGTTATTGATATTTCTCCCGGTAATCTTGATTCCAGCTCGTACTTTATCCTGACCAGCATTTCATATGATGTACTCTGCATGTAAGTTAAATAAGCAGGGTGAGAATATACAGCCCTGATGTACTCCTTTCCCAATTTTGAATGATCTTAGTTTTTTCAGTGAGTTTTTATAAATAGTATTTCAAGTTTGCCAATCTATGGGATGCTAATGTAAAAGACAGTATGTAATTGCTTGCTTCTCAGTTTTCTCGAGAGATTAAGATTTGAAAGTTGGTAATTCAGGACCTCTCAATAAACTGTGGAAAATTCTGAAAGAGATGGGAATACAAGACTACCTAACCTGCCTCTTGAGAAATCTATATGCAGGTCAGGAAGCAACAGTTAGAACTGGACATGGAACAACAGACTGGTTCCAAATAGGAAAAGGAGTACATCAAGGCTGTATATTGTCACCCTGCTTATTGAACTTATATGCAGAGTACATCATGAGAAATGCTGAACCGGAAGAAACACAAGCTGGAATCAAGATTGCCGAGAGAGATATCAATAACCTCAGATATGCAGATGACACCACCCTTATGGCAGAAAGTGAAGAGAAGCTAAAAAGCCTCTTGATGAAAGTGAAAGAGGAGAGTGAAAAAGTTGGCTTAAAGCTCAACATTCAGAAAACGAAGATCATGGCATCTGGTCCCATCACTTCATGGGAAATAGATGGGGAAACAGTAGAGGCAGTGTCAGACTTTATTTTTTGGGGCTCCAAAATCACTGCAGATGGTGACTGCTGCCATGAAATTAAAAGATGCTTACTCCTTGGAAGAAAAGTTATGACCAACCTAGATAGTATATTCAAAAGCAGAAACATTACTTTGCTGACTAAGGTCTGTCTAGTCAAGGCTATGGTTTTTCCAGTGGTTGTGTATGGATGTGAGAGTTGGACTGTGAAGAAGGCTGAGCGCCGAAGAATTGATGCGTTTGAACGGTAGTGTTGGATAAGACTCTTGAGGGTCCCTTGGACTGCAAGGAGATCCAACCAGTCCATTCTGAAGGAGATTAACCCTGGGATTTCTTTGGAAGGAATGATGCTAAAGCTAAAGCTCCAGTACTTTGGACACCTCATGCGAAGAGTTGACTCATTGGAAAAGACTCTGATGCTGGGAGAGATTGGGGGCAGGAGGAGCAGGGGACGACCCAGGATGAGATGGCTGGATGATATTATGGACTCGATGGACGTGAGTCTGAGTGAACTCCGGGAGATGGTGATGGACAGGGAGGCCTGGCGTGCTATGATTCATGGTGTCGCAAAGAGTCAGACACGACTGAGCGACTGAACTGAACTGAACTGGCGGTTCAATGATTAAGACTCTGTGCTTTCAATTGAGGGGCCTCGGTTTGATCCCTGGTCAGTGAACTAGACCCAATATGCCTCAACTAAGAGTTTACATGCTGCAACTAAATATTTTGCATGTTCCAATGAAGACATAATGTTGTTAAATAAATATTTTTAAAATTTGATAATTCTAAGTAATTAGGCTATAAAGTTCGGAGAAGGCAATGGCAAACCCACTCCAGTACTCTTGTCTGGAAAATCCCATGGGTGGAGCAGCCTGGTAAGCTGCAGTCCATGGGGTCGCTAGGAGTCTGACACGACTGAGCGACTTCAGTTTCCCCTTTCATTTTCATGCATTGGAGAAGGAAATGGCAATCCACTCCAGCGTTCTTGCCTGGAGAATCCCAGGGACGGGGGAGCCTGGTGGGCTGCCGTCTATGGGGTCGCACAGAGTCGGACACGAGTGAAGCGACTTAGCAGCAGCAGCAGCCTATAAAGTTAATATGAAAAACATTTTTGTATGCAAGTAAGAAGAGGGGCTACCCTGGTGGCTCATATGGTAAAGCATCTGCCTGCAATACGGGAGACCTGGGTTCAGTCCCTGGGCCAGGAAGATCCCCTGGAGAAGGAAATGGCAACCCACTCCAGTACTCTTGCCTGGAAAATTCCATGGACGAAGGAGCCTGGTAGGCTACAGTCCATGGGGTTGCAAAGAGTCGGACACGACTGAGCGACTTCATAAGAAGAAGATATAAGAAATAAAAATTCATTTTATTAAGGAAAAAGAAAATAATTTTGTTCTGATGGTAGTTATTTCTAAATAGTAAAGAAGAGACAGATTACTGTAAGAATAGAAAACTGTAGGTTTGAGTGAAAAAGAAACTTTAGAAATGATTCTATGTTTGGGCAGAACAAAGTTAGAATTAATTTAATTGGGCAAATGAATTTCAATATTAAAATGGTACAAAACCAGAATTTTGTTTCTCTCTATTAAGAGGGGAGAGTTTTCTTAAGAATATTGATTAGCTTTTTATAATAGATTGTGAGTTTTCTTTGTATTATAAGTAATTTTTAAAGCTTTCTGTATTTGCCTTTGAAATATTTTATTGTTTATTGGTTAAGTCAATAAGTATTGTTTCACAGTGACCTGTGATACTGCCTGACCAAGTGTTTTTTTAAAGCCTTTTGATATTTTGGGCAAACTTGCCAGAGATCCAATTCTACTTGAAGTTCATTTGACCTT
>NW_024073097.1:0-4460 GCF_014754425.2 Oryx dammah
TTCCTGACAGGTGCTCATGCTTCTCTCCATAGTGGCCCCTGCATTCCTTCTCAAAGGTGAGCCTGATCCTCTCATTCTCCGTACCTGCACTGGGGCTTCATTTCCTGTAGAGTAAGCAGCTGGAAATTCATGTTTGCTGCCTGAGCCTTATCCCTCAACTGGGATGTATCTCCAAGGGGTCACAAAGTTGATTCTAGAGTGGCAACTGTCAAATAGCCCAAATTGAAAAAATCCATTGTGCTGTTTGGGAGCATTGAGGACATAGTGGGGCTCCCGTGGGAGACAGCGTGTCAGAAAATTCAGTCCTATGAAATTGTACACTTACTGCACATCACAGAGCCTTGTCCACATTAATTATTGAATGTTGACATCATTTTGCAGAGAAACTAGAGTCAAGACTGTTAATAAATACATTTGGTGCCACATTGAGACATTTTCTTTAAGAAAGCACACGCATTTTAGAAATTATGTTGTTTAATCACTAAGTCTAGTCCAACTCTTTGCGACTCCATGATTTCAGGACACCATGCTTCCCTGTCCTTCACTATCTCCTGGAATTTGCTAAAATTCATGTCCATTGAGTTGGTGATGCTATCTAACGATCTCATCCTCTGCTGCCTTCTTCTCCTTTTGTCTTCAATCTTTCTCAGCATCAGGATCTTTCCAGTGAGTCAGCTCTTCACATCAGGTGGCCAAAGTATTGGAGATTCAGCTTTAGTATCAGTCCTTCAATGAATATTCAGGGTCGATTTCCTTTAGGTTTGACTGGTTTGATCTTCCTGTAGTCCAGGGAACTCTCCAGAGTCTTCCCCAGCACCGCAATTTAAAAGCATCAGTTCTTCAGTGTTCAGCCTTCTTTATGGTCCAACTCTCACATGACTACTGGAAAAACCACAGTTTTGACTGTATGGACCTATGGCAGCAAAGGGATGTCTCTGCTTTTTAAGACACTGTCTAGGTTGGCCATAGCTTTTCTTCCAAAGAGCAAGTGTCTTTTAATTTCATGGCTGCAGTCACCATCCACAATGATTTTGGTATTCAAGAAAAGAAAATCTATCACTGCTTCCACTTTGCCGCCTTCTATTTGCCATCAAGTGATGGGACTAGATGCCACGATCTTTGGTTCAGTCTCTCAGTTGTGTCTGGCTCTTTGCAACCACACAGACTGCAGCACACCAGGCTTCGCTGTCCATCACCAACTCCCAATGCTTGCTCAAATGCATATCCATCGAGTCTGTGATGCCATCCAACCATCTCATCCTCTGTTGTCCCCTTCTCCTCCAGTCCTCAATCTTTCCCAGCATCAGTCATTTCTAATGAGTCAGTTCTTCACTTCAGGTGGCCAAAGTATTGGAGCTTCAGCATGCTTCTGTCCAGTGAATATTCAGGACTGATTTCCTTTAGGATGGACTGGTTGGATCTCCTAAAGTTCAAGGGACTCTCAAGTGTCTTCTCCAACACTACAGTTCAAAAGCGTCAAATCTTCGGCACTCAACTTTCTTTATGGTCCAACTCTCACATCCATACATGACTACTGGAAAAACCATAGCTTTGACTAGAGGGACCTTTGTTTCCAAAGTAATGTCTCTGGTTTTTAATATGCTGTCTAGGTTGCTTATAGCTTTTCTTCCAAGGAACAAGTATCTTATAATTTCGTGGCTGCAGTCACCATCTGCAGTGATTTTGGAGCCCAAGAAAATAAAGTCTGTCATTGTTTCCATTGTTTCCCCAACTATTTGCCATGAAGTGATTGGACCGGATGCCATGATCTTCATTTTTTGAACACTGAGTTTTAAGTCAGCTTTTTCACTCTCCTCTTTCACTTTCATCAAGAGACTCATCAGTTTCTCTTTGCTTTCTGCCATAAGGGTGGTGTCATCTGCATATCTGAGGTTATTGATATTTCTCCCGGTAATCTTGATTCCAGCTCGTACTTTATCCTGACCAGCATTTCATATGATGTACTCTGCATGTAAGTTAAATAAGCAGGGTGAGAATATACAGCCCTGATGTACTCCTTTCCCAATTTTGAATGATCTTAGTTTTTTCATGTTGAGTTTTTATAAATAGTATTTCAAGTTTGCCAATCTATGGGATGCTAATGTAAAAGACAGTATGTAATTGCTTGCTTCTCAGTTTTCTCGAGAGATTAAGATTTGAAAGTTGGTAATTCAGGACCTCTCAATAAACTGTGGAAAATTCTGAAAGAGATGGGAATACAAGACTACCTAACCTGCCTCTTGAGAAATCTATATGCAGGTCAGGAAGCAACAGTTAGAACTGGACATGGAACAACAGACTGGTTCCAAATAGGAAAAGGAGTACATCAAGGCTGTATATTGTCACCCTGCTTATTGAACTTATATGCAGAGTACATCATGAGAAATGCTGAACCGGAAGAAACACAAGCTGGAATCAAGATTGCCGAGAGAGATATCAATAACCTCAGATATGCAGATGACACCACCCTTATGGCAGAAAGTGAAGAGAAGCTAAAAAGCCTCTTGATGAAAGTGAAAGAGGAGAGTGAAAAAGTTGGCTTAAAGCTCAACATTCAGAAAACGAAGATCATGGCATCTGGTCCCATCACTTCATGGGAAATAGATGGGGAAACAGTAGAGGCAGTGTCAGACTTTATTTTTTGGGGCTCCAAAATCACTGCAGATGGTGACTGCTGCCATGAAATTAAAAGATGCTTACTCCTTGGAAGAAAAGTTATGACCAACCTAGATAGTATATTCAAAAGCAGAAACATTACTTTGCTGACTAAGGTCTGTCTAGTCAAGGCTATGGTTTTTCCAGTGGTTGTGTATGGATGTGAGAGTTGGACTGTGAAGAAGGCTGAGCGCCGAAGAATTGATGCGTTTGAACGGTAGTGTTGGATAAGACTCTTGAGGGTCCCTTGGACTGCAAGGAGATCCAACCAGTCCATTCTGAAGGAGATTAACCCTGGGATTTCTTTGGAAGGAATGATGCTAAAGCTAAAGCTCCAGTACTTTGGACACCTCATGCGAAGAGTTGACTCATTGGAAAAGACTCTGATGCTGGGAGAGATTGGGGGCAGGAGGAGCAGGGGACGACCCAGGATGAGATGGCTGGATGATATTATGGACTCGATGGACGTGAGTCTGAGTGAACTCCGGGAGATGGTGATGGACAGGGAGGCCTGGCGTGCTGTGATTCATGGTGTCGCAAAGAGTCAGACACGACTGAGCGACTGAACTGAACTGAACTGGCGGTTCAATGATTAAGACTCTGTGCTTTCAATTGAGTGGCCTCGGTTTGATCCCTGGTCAGTGAACTAGACCCAATATGCCTCAACTAAGAGTTTACATGCTGCAACTAAATATTTTGCATGTTCCAATGAAGACATAATGTTGTTAAATAAATATTTTTAAAATTTGATAATTCTAAGTAATTAGGCTATAAAGTTCGGAGAAGGCAATGGCAAACCCACTCCAGTACTCTTGTCTGGAAAATCCCATGGGCGGAGCAGCCTGGTAAGCTGCAGTCCATGGGGTCGCTAGGAGTCGGACACGACTGAGCGACTTCAGTTTCCCCTTTCATTTTCATGCATTGGAGAAGGAAATGGCAATCCACTCCAGCGTTCTTGCCTGGAGAATCCCAGGGACGGGGGAGCCTGGTGGGCTGCCGTCTATGGGGTCGCACAGAGTCGGACACGAGTGAAGCGACTTAGCAGCAGCAGCAGCCTATAAAGTTAATATGAAAAACATTTTTGTATGCAAGTAAGAAGAGGGGCTACCCTGGTGGCTCATATGGTAAAGCATCTGCCTGCAATACGGGAGACCTGGGTTCAGTCCCTGGGCCAGGAAGATCCCCTGGAGAAGGAAATGGCAACCCACTCCAGTACTCTTGCCTGGAAAATTCCATGGACGAAGGAGCCTGGTAGGCTACAGTCCATGGGGTTGCAAAGAGTCGGACATGACTGAGCGACTTCATAAGAAGAAGACATAAGAAATAAAAATTCATTTTATTAAGGAAAAAGAAAATAATTTTGTTCTGATGGTAGTTATTTCTAAATAGTAAAGAAGAGACAGATTACTGTAAGAATAGAAAACTGTAGGTTTGAGTGAAAAAGAAACTTTAGAAATGATTCTATGTTTGGGCAGAACAAAGAATTAATTTAATTGGGCAAATGAATTTCAATATTAAAATGGTACAAAACCAGAATTTTGTTTCTCTCTATTAAGAGGGGAGAGTTTTCTTAAGAATATTGATTAGCTTTTTATAATAGATTGTGAGTTTTCTTTGTATTATAAGTAATTTTTAATACCTTTCTGTATTTGCCTTTGAAATATTTTATTGTTTATTGGTTAAGTCAATAAGTATTGTTTCACAGTGACCTGTGATACTGCCTGACCAAGTGTTTTTTTAAAGCCTTTTGATATTTTGGGCAAACTTGCCAGAGATCCAATTCTACTTGAAGTTCATTTGACCTT
>NW_024073099.1:0-4457 GCF_014754425.2 Oryx dammah
ACCCTTGCTGCAACTCAAGAAGTTCCCCAACATACCCGCCTCCACTCGAGAGGAACACCGAGGGTCCCGCCCACATCAAGAGTAGCCCCGTTTCCTCCTCATAGTTCGAGAAGTGTGTTCCTTTCACTGCTTCGTCGGGAATGGATTCCCGGCTTTGCTGTCGCATCTCGGAGGCGGAGATCTCCACAGGAAAGTCGAGAGGAACTCCAGGGGTCGTGTCACCAATCCCAACGTGCACAAAATGTCTCAGTCCACTCCAGAAGAACCAGATTTTCCTGCACTTCTTCGACATGCACGCCGAGGATCTTCTCACACCACAGTGGCACGTGTGACAGCCCTGTCGGAAATCATCGTGGGAAAGCCTCCAAAGAATGCCACAGATAACTTTATCAAGGTGCCGGGAAGCCTGCCACGGCTGCTCCAGCTTGTGAGGAAAGCGGACGAGCATGTCCCCACGCGAGAAGAGGACTGACTTCCCTGTGGAGCCTCCAGAAGGACCCCAAGATCCATGTCAGCACTGGAGAGGAATCCTCAGGTTCCGTCATAGACTACACAGGACGTATTAGGCCCCGGCACCGACTGCAGAGGAATCCCGACAGTCCCCTCGCAACTCGCATGGAGACTGGCCTGTCCTGAGGCCATAAGGGAGGGTCCCAGAGGTCCCCGTCGTAACTCGAGAAGGTCCCACTGCAACTCGAGAAAATCCAGGAGGTTCTCCCCTCCAGGCGAGATGAGGCCCTTTTCCGCTGAGGCGTCCCGGGGCAAATCACCCCTTCCCTCTTGAACTTCAAAAGGGTCTTTCACACCCTTGCTGTAACTCAAGAAGTTCCCCGACATACCCGCCTCCACTCGAGAGGAACACCGAGGGCCCCGCCCACATCATGAGGAGCCCCGTTTCCTCCTCAAAGCTCGAGATGAGGGTTCCTTTCCCTGCTTCGTCGGGAAAGGATTCCCGGCTTTCCTGGCACATCTCGGAAGAGGCACTCTCCACAGAAATGTCGAGAGGAATTGCAGGAGTCGTGCCACCATTCCCAATGTGCACAAAATGTCTCAGTCCACACCAGAAGAACCTGATTTCCCTGCCCTTCCTCGACATGCACGCCGAGGATCGACTCACACCACAGTGGCACGTGTGACAGCCCTGTCGGAATGCCTCGTGGGAAAGCCTCCAAAGAATGCCACAGATCCCTGTATCAAGGCGCCGGGAAGCCTGCCACCGCTGCTCCAGCTCGTGAGGAAAGCCTACGTGCATGTCCCCAATCGAGACGATGACTGACTCCACTGTGGAGCCTCCAGAAGGACCCCAAGATCCATGTCAGCACTGGAGAGAAATCCTCAGGTTCCGTCATGGACTCCTCACGAGGTCTGAGGCCCCAGGACCGACTGCAGAGGAATCCCGACAGGGCCCTCGCAAACGCATGGAGAATGGCCTTTCCTGAGGCCACAAGGGAGGGTCCCATAGGTCCCCATCGTACCTCGAGAAGGTCCCAGCTCAATTCGAGAAAATCCAGGAGATTCTCCCCTCCAGGCGAGATGAGGCCCTTTTCCGCCGAGGCGTCTCGAGGCAAATCACCCCTTCCCTCTTGAACTTCGAAAGGGTCCTTCACCCCCTTGCTGTAACTCAAGAATTTCCCCGATATACCCGCCTCCAATCGAGAGGAACACCGAGTGTCCCGCCCACATCAAGAGGAGCCCCGTTTCCTCCTCATAACTCGAGATGAGGGTTCATTTACCTGCTTCGTCGGGAAAGGATTACCGGCTTTCCTGTCTCATCTCGGAGGAGACCCTCTCCACAGGAAAGTTGAGAGGAACTCCAGGGGTCGTACCACCATTCCCAATGTGCACAAAATGTCTCACTCCACTCCAGAAGTACCTGATTTCCCTGCACTACCTCGAAATGCACGCCAAGGATCGACTCACACCACAGTGGCACGTGTGACAGCCCTGTCGGAAAGCCTCGTGGGAAAGCCTCCAAAGAATGCCACAGATCTCCGTATAAAGGCGCTGGGAAACGTGCCACGCTTCTCCAGCTCGTGAGGAAAGCGGACGTGCATGTCCCCACTCGAGGCGAGGACTGACTCCCGTGTGGAGCCTCCAAAAACCCCAAGATCCATGTCAGCACTGGAGAGGAATCCTCAGGTTCCGTCATAGACTCCACACGAGGTCCAGGCCCCGTCACCGACTGCAGAGGAATCCCGACAGTCCCCTCGCAACTTGCATGGAGACTGGCCTGTCCCGAGGCCAAAAGGGAGGGTCCCAAAGGTCCCCACCTTAACTCGAGAAGGTCCCGCCGCAACTCGAGAAAATCCAGGAGGTTCTCCCCTCCAGGCAAGATGAGGCCCTTTTCCGCTGAAGAGTCTCAAGCAAATCACCCCTTCCCTCTTGAACTTCGAAAGGGTCCTTCACACACTTGCTGCAACTCAACAAGTTTCCCGACATACCCGCCTCCACTCGAGAAGAACCCCGAGGGTCCCGCCCACATCAAGAGGGGCCCCGTTTCCTCCTCATAGCTCGAGATGAGGGTTCCTTTCCCTGCTTCGTCGGCAAAGCATTCCCGGCTTTCCTGTTGCAACTCGGAGGAGGCCCTCTCCACATGAAAGTCGAGAGGAACTCCAGGGGTCGTGCCACTATTCCCAATGTGCAAAAAATGTCTCAGTCCACTGCAGAAGAACCTTATTTCCCTGCACTTCCTCGACATGCACGTCGACGATCGACTCACACCAAAGTGGCACGTGTGACAGTTCTGTCGGAAAGCCTCGTGGGAAAGACTCCAAAGAATGCCACAGATCCCTGTATAAAGGCTCCGGGAAGACTGTCACGGCTGCTTCAGCTGGTGAGGAAAGTGGACGTGCATGTCCCCACTCGAGATGAGGACTGGCTCCCCTTGGGACCTCCAGAAGGACCCCAAGATCCATGTCAGCACTGGAGAGGAAACCTCAGGATCCGTCATAGCCTACAAACGAGGTCTTAGGCCACATCACCGACTGCAGAGGAATCCCGACAGGCCCCTCGCAACTCGCATGGAGACTGGCCTGTCCATAGGCCACAAGGGAGTGTACCAGAGGTCCCCGTCGTAACTCGAGAAGGTCCCTCCGCAACTCAAAAAAATCCAGGAGGTTCTCCCCTCCAGGCGAGATGAGGCCCTTTTCCGCTGAGGCGTCTCGAGGCAAATCACCCCTTCCCTCTTGACTTCGAAAGGGTCCTTCACACCCTTGCTGCAACA
The DNA here is from genome assembly GCF_014754425.2 of Oryx dammah. Classification (NCBI taxonomy): domain Eukaryota; kingdom Metazoa; phylum Chordata; class Mammalia; order Artiodactyla; family Bovidae; genus Oryx; species Oryx dammah. The sequence goes on from NW_024073099.1 coordinate 3,224, forward strand.
CAAGAAGTTCCCCGATATACCCGCCTCCACTCGAGAGGAACACCGAGGGTCCTGCCCACTTCAAGAGGAGCCTAGTTTCCTCCTCATAGCTCGAGATGAGGGTACCTTTCCCTGCTTCCAGGGGAAAGGATTCCCGGCTTTCCTGCCGCATCACGGAAGAGGGGCTCTCCACAGGAAAGGCGAGAGGAACTCCAGGGGTCGTGCCACCATTCCCAATGTGCACAAAATGTCTCAGTCCATTGCAGAAGAACCTGATTTCCCTGCACTTCCTCGACATGCACGCCGAGGATCGACTCACACCAAAGTTGCAAGTGTGACAGTTCTGTCGGAAAGCCTCGTGGGAAAGACTCCAAAGAATGCCACAGATCCCTGTATAAAGGCTCCAGGAAGACTGTCACGGCTGCTCCAGCTCGTGAGGAAAGCGGACGTGCATGACCCCACTCGAGATGAGGACTGGCTCCCCTTGGGACCTCCAGAGGGACCCCAAGATCCATGTCAGCACTGGAGAGGAATCCTCAGGTTCCGTCATAGACTACACACGAGGTCTTACGCCCCGTCACCGACTGCAGAGGAATCCTGACAGTCCCCTCACAACTCGCATGGAGACTGGCCTGTCCTGAGGCCACAAGGGAGGGTCCCAGAGGTCCCCGTATAACTCGAGAAGGTCCCGCCGCAACTTGAGAAAATCCAGGAGGTTCTCCCCTCCAGGCGCGATGAGGCCATTTTCCGTTGAGGCACCTGGAGGCAAAGCACCCCTTCCCTCTTGAACTTCGAAAGGGTTTTATACACCCTTGCTGCAACTCAAGAAGTTCCCCGACATACCCGCCTCCACTCGAGAGGAACACCGAGGGTCCCGCCCAAATCAAGAGGAGCCCCGTTTCCTCCTCAAAGCTCGAGATGAGGGTTCCTTTCCCTGCTTCGTTGTGAATGGATTCCCGGCTTTGCTGTCGCATCTCGGAGGCGGCGCTCTCCACAGGAAAGTAGAGAGGAACTCCAGGGGTCGTGCCACCATTCCCAATGTGCACAAAATGTCTCAGTCCACTCCAGAAGTACCTGATTTCCCTGCACTTCCTCGACATGCACGCCGAGGATCGACTCACACCACAGTGGCACGTGTGACAGCCATGTCGGAAAGCCTCGTGGGAAAGCCTCCAAAGAATGCCACAGATCCCTGTATCAAGGCGCCAGGAAGCCTGCCACCGCTGCTCCAGCTCGTGAGGAAAGCCTACGTGCA
>NW_024073100.1:0-4457 GCF_014754425.2 Oryx dammah
CATTTCTGTCCTTTATCGAGCCCATCTTTGCATGAAATGTTCCCTTGGTATCTCTAACTTTCTTGAAGAGATCTCTAGTCTTTCCATTCTGTTGTTTTTCTCTATTTATTTGCATTGTTCACTGAGGAAGGCTTTCTTATCTCTCCTTGCTATTCTTTGGAACTCTGCATTCAGATGCTTATATCTTTCCTTTTCTCCTTTGCTTTTCACTTCTCTTCTTTTCACAGCTATTTGTAAGACCTCCTCAGACAGCCATTTTGCTTTTTTGCATTTCTTTTCCTGGGTACGGTCTTGATCCCTATCTCCCATACAATGTCACTAACCTGTGTCCATAGTTCATCAGGCACTCTGTCTATCAGATCTAGGCCCTTAAATCTATTTCTCACTTCCACTGTATAATCATAAGGGATTTGATTTAGGTCATACCTGAATGGTCTAGCGGTTTTCCCTACTTTCTTCAATTTCAGTCTGAATTTGGCAATAAGAAGTTCATGATCCGAGCCACAGTCAGCTCCTGGTCTTGTTTTTGCTGACTATATAGAGCTTCTCCATCTTTGTCTACAAAGAATATAATCAATCTGATTTCAGAGTTGACAATCTGGTGATGTTCATGTGTAGAGTCTTCTCTTGTGTTGTTGGAAGAGGGTGTTTGCTATGACCAGTGCGTTCTCTTGGCAAAACTCTATTAGCCTTTGCCCTGCTTCATTCCGCATTCCAAGGCCAAACTGGCCTGTTACTCCAGGTGTTTCTTGACTTCCTCCTTTTGCATTCCAATCCCCTATAATGAAAAGGACATCTTTTTTGGGTGTTAGTTCTAAAAGGTCCTGTAGGTCTTCATAGAACTGTTCAACATCAGCTTCTTCAGCATTACCGGTTGGGGCATAGACTTGGATTACTGCGATATTGAGTGGTTTGCCTTGGAAACGAACAGAGATCATCTATCATTTTTGAGATTACATCCAAGTACTGCATTTCAGACTCTTGTTGACTACGATGGCTACTCCATTTCTTCTAAGGGATTCCTGCCCACAGTAGTAGATATAATGGTCATCTGAGTTAAATTCACCCATTCCAGTCCATTTTAGTTCACTGATTCTTAGAATGTCAACATTCACTCTTGCCATCTCCTGTTTGACCACTTCCAATTTGCCTTGATTCGTGGACCTGACATTCCAGGTTCCTATGCAATATTCCTCTTTACAGCATCAGACCTTGCTTCTATCACCAGTCACATCCACAACTGGATATTGTTTTTGCTTTGGCTGCATCCTTTCCTTCTTTCTGGAGTTATTTCTCCACTGATCTCCTGTAGCATATTGAACAGTATGAAAAGGCAAAATGATTTTTAGTTTTAATGCTGATTTATTTCAAACAAAAGAAGAAACATTAGATTAAGGATTTCTTATAAACACCCCTGGAGGAAAGGGAGTGAGTCATATTGTCCAGAGTAAGACTAAGACCTATAGCCATTAGTTTCCATCCTGGAAAGATGGTACCCCACTCCCCCATCCCACCACACACACCTTATTAAGATGCTCACATTTTTAAAGAGTTTTTTTTTTAAAAAAAGGATTCTATGGTGGGTCTCAGTTAGGTAAATTTTAACAGAATGCATCGCCTGCAAGAGGAAATGGCAACCCACTTCTAGTAATCCCAGGGAAGCCTGGTGGGTTACAGTCCATGGGATTGCAAAGAGTCGGATAGGAATTAGGGACTAAAACACCATCAGGGTATAAAAGCATGACATATTTATATTCTTTCCTGGTTTGGAGAGGTTCGTAATACAGAGTGCTATGTAAGTCTAACCACGAAACACTTAAATTCTCACTTCAAGGCTGCATGAGAGGAGAGGTATCAAAGAAAAATTTGTCTTCTCTAGGTGTATACTGGATTTAAGAAACCTGAGAAGGATGGGTTTCTACCGAAGAATTTTCATGTTCTTCTGCAGGATTGAAAAATGGGGTCAAGTCAGCCCTTCTCACTTTAAATCTATTTGAAGAAAAAAATAAAATCTGAGGGAAAGAGAGGATAAAAAGCATTACTTGAATGGGTCATAAATGTTCTGTGTTCTGTTTTATTTTTCCATTTTTGGAGCATTCTAAAATAATAAATCACAAGTGATACACGGGTAGATAAGTGAATTGAGGCAATGATACCCTGGTGAGATTTTTAAATGCAGACACATCTGGGACCATTTCTGAAGTTTTTATTTTAAAGAGTCTAAAATTATAGTTCTATTATCCTTTACTAGCTATCAATTTTTCTGAAAGGACTGAAAATTTTATTTTTACATTCTTTATGAAGAAGAAATATTTATTTCTCTTTAAGAGAATTGCTAATGCATTTAAGCTTCATTAAATTAACAGTTGTCATATTAAGAAAAAAGTCAAATTGGATTTAAAATATAATACAAACATCTCTGCAAGGTGATCTAACCTGTCCATCCTAAAGGAAATCAGCCCTGAATATTCACTGGAAACACTGATGCTGAAGCTGAAACTCCAATACTTTGGCCACCTGATGTGAAGAATTGACTCATTGGAAAAGACCCTGATGCTGGGAAATATTGAAGGAAAGAGGAGAAGGGGATGATAGAGGATGAGATGGTTGGATAGCATCACTGACTCAATGGACATGAGTTTGAGTAACCTCCGGGAGTTGGAAATGGACAGGGATGCCTGGTGTGCTGTGGTCCATGGGGTCACAAACAGTCAGACAGCAATGAGTGGCTGAACTGAACTGAACTGATTATAACACAATAATAATAACAACTTATTCTACTTATGTAGAATTTCTTTTAAAAACACTTCAAGAAATGTCAGTCAGTCAGTTCAGTCACTCAGTCGTTTCCGACTCTTTGCGACCCCGTGAATCACAGCACACCAAGCCTCCCTGTCCAACACCAACTCCCAGAGTTCACCCAAACATATGTCCATCGAGTCAGTGATGCCATCCAGCCATCTCATCCTCTGCTGTCCACTTCTCCTCCTGCCTCCAATCTTTCCCAGCATCAGGGTCTTTTCCAATGAGGCAACTCTTCGCATGAGGTGGCCAAAGTATTCAAGTCTCAGCTTTAGCATCATTCCTTAAAAAGAACACCCAGAACTGATCTCCTTTAGAATGGACTGGTTGGATCTCCTTGCAGTCCAAGGGACTCTCAAGAGTTTTCTCCAACACCACAGTTCAAAAGCATCAATTCTTCGGCGCTCAGCTTTCTTCACAGTCCAACTCTCACATCCATACATGACCACTGGAAAAACCATAGCCTAGACTAGACGGACCATTGTTGGCAAGGTAATGTCTCTGCTTTTGAATATGCCATCTAGGTTGGTCATAATTTTCCTTCCAAGGGGTAAGCATCTTTTAATTTCATGGCTGCAATCACCATCTGCAGTGATTTTGAAGCCCAAAAAAATAAAGTCTGACACTGTTTCCACTGTTTCCCCATATATTTGCCATGAAGTGATGGGACCGGATGCCATGATCTTCGTTTTCTGAATGTTGAGCTTTAAGCCAACTTCTTCACTTTCCTCTTTCATCAAGAGGCTTTTTAGTTCTTCTTCACTTTCTGCCATAAGGATGGTGTCATCTGCATATCTGAGGTTATTGATATTTCTCCCAGCAATCTTGATTCCAGCTTGTGCTTCTTCCAGCCCAACATTTCTCATGATGTACTCTGCAAAGATGTTAAATAAGCAAGGTGACAATATATAGCGTTGACGTGCTCTTTGCCAATTTGGAACCAGTCTGTTGTTTCATGTCCAGTTCTAACTGTTGTTTCCTGACCTGCATATAGGTTTCTCAAGAGGCAGGTCAGGTGGTCTGGTATTCCCATCTCTTTCAGAATTTCCCACAGTTGATTGTGATCCTCACAGTCAAAGGCATTGGCATAGTCAATAAAGCAGAGATAGATGTTTTTCTGGAACTCTCTTGCTTTTTCTATGATCCAGTGGATGTTGGCAATTTGATCTCTGGTTCCTCGGCCTTTTCTAAAACTAGCTTGAACATCTGGAAGTTCACGGTTCACATATTGCTGAAGCCTGGCTTGGAGAATTTTGAGCATTACTTTACTAGCGTGTGAGATGAGTGAAATTGTGTGGTAGTTTGAGCATTCTTTGGCATTGCCTTTCTCTGGGATTGGAATGAAAACTGACCTTTTCCAGTCCTGTGGCCACTGCTCAGTTTTCCAAATTTGCTGGCATATTGAGTGCAGCACTTTCCCAGCATCATCTTCCAGAATTTGAAATAGCTCAACTGGAATTCCATCACCTCCACTAGCTTTGTTCATAGTGATGCTTTCTAAGGCCCACTTGACTTCACATTCCAGGATGTCTGGCTCTAGGTGAGTGATCACACCATCGTGATTATCTGGGTTGTGAAGATCTTCTTTGTATGGTTCTTCTGTGTATTCTTGCCACCTCTTCTTAATATCTTCTGCTTCTGTTAGGTCCATACCA
>NW_024073101.1:0-4456 GCF_014754425.2 Oryx dammah
CATTTCTGTCCTTTATCGAGCCCATCTTTGCATGAAATGTTCCCTTGGTATCTCTAACTTTCTTGAAGAGATCTCTAGTCTTTCCATTCTGTTGTTTTTCTCTATTTATTTGCATTGTTCACTGAGGAAGGCTTTCTTATCTCTCCTTGCTATTCTTTGGAACTCTGCATTCAGATGCTTATATCTTTCCTTTTCTCCTTTGCTTTTCACTTCTCTTCTTTTCACAGCTATTTGTAAGACCTCCTCAGACAGCCATTTTGCTTTTTTGCATTTCTTTTCCTGGGTACGGTCTTGATCCCTATCTCCCATACAATGTCACTAACCTGTGTCCATAGTTCATCAGGCACTCTGTCTATCAGATCTAGGCCCTTAAATCTATTTCTCACTTCCACTGTATAATCATAAGGGATTTGATTTAGGTCATACCTGAATGGTCTAGCGGTTTTCCCTACTTTCTTCAATTTCAGTCTGAATTTGGCAATAAGAAGTTCATGATCCGAGCCACAGTCAGCTCCTGGTCTTGTTTTTGCTGACTATATAGAGCTTCTCCATCTTTGTCTACAAAGAATATAATCAATCTGATTTCAGAGTTGACAATCTGGTGATGTTCATGTGTAGAGTCTTCTCTTGTGTTGTTGGAAGAGGGTGTTTGCTATGACCAGTGCGTTCTCTTGGCAAAACTCTATTAGCCTTTGCCCTGCTTCATTCCGCATTCCAAGGCCAAACTGGCCTGTTACTCCAGGTGTTTCTTGACTTCCTCCTTTTGCATTCCAATCCCCTATAATGAAAAGGACATCTTTTTTGGGTGTTAGTTCTAAAAGGTCCTGTAGGTCTTCATAGAACTGTTCAACATCAGCTTCTTCAGCATTACCGGTTGGGGCATAGACTTGGATTACTGCGATATTGAGTGGTTTGCCTTGGAAACGAACAGAGATCATCTATCATTTTTGAGATTACATCCAAGTACTGCATTTCAGACTCTTGTTGACTACGATGGCTACTCCATTTCTTCTAAGGGATTCCTGCCCACAGTAGTAGATATAACGGTCATCTGAGTTAAATTCACCCATTCCAGTCCATTTAGTTCACTGATTCTTAGAATGTCGACGTTCACTCTTGCCATCTCCTGTTTGACCACTTCCAATTTGCCTTGATTCGTGGACCTGACATTCCAGGTTCCTATGCAATATTCCTCTTTACAGCATCAGACCTTGCTTCTATCACCAGTCACATCCACAACTGGGTATTGTTTTTGCTTTGGCTGCATCCTTTCCTTCTTTCTGGAGTTATTTCTCCACTGATCTCCTGTAGCATATTGAACAGTATGAAAAGGCAAAATGATTTTTAGTTTTAATGCTGATTTATTTCAAACAAAAGAAGAAACATTAGATTAAGGATTTCTTATAAACACCCCTGGAGGAAAGGGAGTGAGTCATATTGTCCAGAGTAAGACTAAGACCTATAGCCATTAGTTTCCATCCTGGAAAGATGGTACCCCACTCCCCCATCCCACCACACACACCTTATTAAGATGCTCACATTTTTAAAGAGTTTTTTTTTTAAAAAAAGGATTCTATGGTGGGTCTCAGTTAGGTAAATTTTAACAGAATGCATCGCCTGCAAGAGGAAATGGCAACCCACTTCTAGTAATCCCAGGGAAGCCTGGTGGGTTACAGTCCATGGGATTGCAAAGAGTCGGATAGGAATTAGGGACTAAAACACCATCAGGGTATAAAAGCATGACATATTTATATTCTTTCCTGGTTTGGAGAGGTTCGTAATACAGAGTGCTATGTAAGTCTAACCACGAAACACTTAAATTCTCACTTCAAGGCTGCATGAGAGGAGAGGTATCAAAGAAAAATTTGTCTTCTCTAGGTGTATACTGGATTTAAGAAACCTGAGAAGGATGGGTTTCTACCGAAGAATTTTCATGTTCTTCTGCAGGATTGAAAAATGGGGTCAAGTCAGCCCTTCTCACTTTAAATCTATTTGAAGAAAAAAATAAAATCTGAGGGAAAGAGAGGATAAAAAGCATTACTTGAATGGGTCATAAATGTTCTGTGTTCTGTTTTATTTTTCCATTTTTGGAGCATTCTAAAATAATAAATCACAAGTGATACACGGGTAGATAAGTGAATTGAGGCAATGATACCCTGGTGAGATTTTTAAATGCAGACACATCTGGGACCATTTCTGAAGTTTTTATTTTAAAGAGTCTAAAATTATAGTTCTATTATCCTTTACTAGCTATCAATTTTTCTGAAAGGACTGAAAATTTTATTTTTACATTCTTTATGAAGAAGAAATATTTATTTCTCTTTAAGAGAATTGCTAATGCATTTAAGCTTCATTAAATTAACAGTTGTCATATTAAGAAAAAAGTCAAATTGGATTTAAAATATAATACAAACATCTCTGCAAGGTGATCTAACCTGTCCATCCTAAAGGAAATCAGCCCTGAATATTCACTGGAAACACTGATGCTGAAGCTGAAACTCCAATACTTTGGCCACCTGATGTGAAGAATTGACTCATTGGAAAAGACCCTGATGCTGGGAAATATTGAAGGAAAGAGGAGAAGGGGATGATAGAGGATGAGATGGTTGGATAGCATCACTGACTCAATGGACATGAGTTTGAGTAACCTCCGGGAGTTGGAAATGGACAGGGATGCCTGGTGTGCTGTGGTCCATGGGGTCACAAACAGTCAGACAGCAATGAGTGGCTGAACTGAACTGAACTGATTATAACACAATAATAATAACAACTTATTCTACTTATGTAGAATTTCTTTTAAAAACACTTCAAGAAATGTCAGTCAGTCAGTTCAGTCACTCAGTCGTTTCCGACTCTTTGCGACCCCGTGAATCACAGCACACCAAGCCTCCCTGTCCAACACCAACTCCCAGAGTTCACCCAAACATATGTCCATCGAGTCAGTGATGCCATCCAGCCATCTCATCCTCTGCTGTCCACTTCTCCTCCTGCCTCCAATCTTTCCCAGCATCAGGGTCTTTTCCAATGAGGCAACTCTTCGCATGAGGTGGCCAAAGTATTCAAGTCTCAGCTTTAGCATCATTCCTTAAAAAGAACACCCAGAACTGATCTCCTTTAGAATGGACTGGTTGGATCTCCTTGCAGTCCAAGGGACTCTCAAGAGTTTTCTCCAACACCACAGTTCAAAAGCATCAATTCTTCGGCACTCAGCTTTCTTCACAGTCCAACTCTCACATCCATACATGACCACTGGAAAAACCATAGCCTAGACTAGACGGACCTTTGTTGGCAAGGTAATGTCTCTGCTTCTGAATATGCCATCTAGGTTGGTCATAATTTTCCTTCCAAGGAGTAAGCATCTTTTAATTTCATGGCTGCAATCACCATCTGCAGTGATTTTGAAGCCCAAAAAAATAAAGTCTGACACTGTTTCCACTGTTTCCCCATATATTTGCCATGAAGTGATGGGACCGGATGCCATGATCTTCGTTTTCTGAATGTTGAGCTTTAAGCCAACTTCTTCACTTTCCTCTTTCATCAAGAGGCTTTTTAGTTCTTCTTCACTTTCTGCCATAAGGATGGTGTCATCTGCATATCTGAGGTTATTGATATTTCTCCCAGCAATCTTGATTCCAGCTTGTGCTTCTTCCAGCCCAACATTTCTCATGATGTACTCTGCAAAGATGTTAAATAAGCAAGGTGACAATATATAGCCTTGACGTACTCTTTGCCAATTTGGAACCAGTCTGTTGTTTCATGTCCAGTTCAAACTGTTGTTTCCTGACCTGCATATAGGTTTCTCAAGAGGCAGGTCAGGTGGTCTGGTATTCCCATCTCTTTCAGAATTTTCCACAGTTGATTGTGATCCTCACAGTCAAAGGCATTGGCATAGTCAATAAAGCAGAGATAGATGTTTTTCTGGAACTCTCTTACTTTTTCTATGATCTAGCGGATGTTGGCAATTTGATCTCTGGTTCCTCGGCCTTTTCTAAAACTAGCTTGAACATCTGGAAGTTCACGGTTCACATATTGCTGAAGCCTGGCTTGGAGAATTTTGAGCATTACTTTACTAGCGTGTGAGATGAGTGAAATTGTGTGGTAGTTTGAGCATTCTTTGGCATTGCCTTTCTCTGGGATTGGAATGAAAACTGACCTTTTCCAGTCCTGTGGCCACTGCTCAGTTTTCCAAATTTGCTGGCATATTGAGTGCAGCACTTTCCCAGCATCATCTTCCAGAATTTGAAATAGCTCAACTGGAATTCCATCACCTCCACTAGCTTTGTTCATAGTGATGCTTTCTAAGGCCCACTTGACTTCACATTCCAGGATGTCTGGCTCTAGGTGAGTGATCACACCATCGTGATTATCTGGGTTGTGAAGATCTTCTTTGTATGGTTCTTCTGTGTATTCTTGCCACCTCTTCTTAATATCTTCTGCTTCTGTTAGGTCCATACCA